>NW_028186945.1:2580703-2627708 GCF_003343005.1 Rhea americana | reverse complement strand
AAAGAAAGAAAAGAAAAAAGAAAAGAAAAGTGAGCCACAACTAAAATCTGAAACAGGTTAAAAACCACTTCTTACTGAATAGTTTCTTATAAAGTCAGACCTACAAGCAGGGCCCTGACCCATTAAAGAAGATGGAGCTTGCATGGGAGGAGGTATATTTCTGCCTTCTATTAAGTAGTGGTTTTCTTTGGGTGGTAAATTTAAGAATAAGCAGGTACCCAGACATCTTAAAAATAATTAAATAAAACAAACCTAAAAACCTCACAGTCCCCTAAAATCTCAAACCTTGTTTGAACTAGACTTCACTTACTGGAATCCCAGAACATGTATGAAGTAGGACTTTGAATTCTGTTTGAAATGCTTCTCTAATGAAGGCATTAGTGTCCCTTCATACTTGGTCTCATAAGTCTGATTCCATCTCCCTGTTTGTTTCCCATCAGATAAAGGAGAATTTGAAGGTTTTGTTACTGGCCTTTGCTTCAGTATGATGCTCATTCTGGTTTTTGCACCTCTCGCTTGTTCTCTGATGCTTAAAAGGTAAGAAGAGAATATTGAGTAAACTTATTTAGCTGCACTTCCATTTTACTTAATCCTGAGTTTCATAGCAGTGGGTCTTTTTTTCTCCTTAAAAGCAATTCAATTCAAAAGCACAAAACAAAAAGCTGCCCTACTCATTTATACAGTGAGCATGTTTAGAAACTGGTAACAAGCTGATTAAAATGCTTCGACAAAATCCGTAATCTTTTACTTTTGATACAGTTATCTGAGTACCTCCTGTCTCAAACACCATTGAGATAAACACGGACCATTTCTCTGAATCAAAAGTAGGTTATATACAGAATAAGCATACATCTGATTATATTGATCTTTCATTCCCAAGGATGATCATGTCTCTTCTACTGAAATACAGCAACGGATTCTAGCAGCGTACACAGACTGACATGGCCATTTAAGCAGTTCACTGCAAGCACATTTAGATGCTACAGTACAAACTATGTGCATAAGCACATAATAGGTATGTAGGGAGCATCTTTATAGAGATGAGAAGGAGTGATGGATGCATGGGTAGGAAGAAGAGAGAATAACAAGGATGCCTACAAGACAGGGATGAGAGAAAGAGGTCTTATTTTAGGAGAAAATATTCCTTCTAGTGATAAAGTACCCCTCCCCCGAATTAATCCCAGAGATATTGGGAGCACATACCGGCACTAAAAGAAAAATGGTCTGCAAAGTAACAGATGATGTATTCATTTTCAGATACAGAACAGCCCAGTTGTGTACAGCCGGTCATATTGTTAGCATGATATACTAGAATACGACCTTCCTGTTTCTCCTTTTAAAAAGCACCTGCCTCAGATATTAGAAKGGCAGCTGCTAAAGGGTGGAGCAAACAGACCATACACACTGCCTCGAAAGCCGTAATGCATAACATAGCTTATTTTAGTTTGTGCATCAGGCTGAACTCCTGCTTTCGCCATGGAGAAACAGAAGACATCGCTTCACCCAGGTTCACCTGCTGTTCACTTTCTTTTTTCAGATTTTTGCTGTAAGTTGTTCTATGTCTGATCTGGCCTTGCTAAAAAACTTCACAAATTTTTTTTTTCCTCTGAAGCCTACACAAAGATTTTGCCTCAGAAAGGATTTTATTTTGTTAAAGATAAGATCCTGCTTAGCCGAGCTCACTAGGAAAAAACTATCAGATAACTAGAAAAAACCCAGCACTCAAAAGCCCAGCGCAGCGTTACAAAACGTGTCGAACACCTGTCAGGGGGAGAAAGGCTCCCGGGGGGCCCTCCTCGGCGCTGCTCGGGTTAGACTGCTAAAAGGGGACTCACCAGGCCAGGCAAACACCCATCCTCCTGGGACCGGCAGGGATCAGACAACTACCGCCTCAGGCTCGCCTCAAGCCACAACCTAAACAGAGACAGAGTGTTTCACATTTAACGAAGTCTGGATTTGACTCGAAGACCAGACGGGGCTGAGGTCGGCGCCGAGGCCGGCTGATGTACCAGATAACCTGCYGGCCGCGCTCAGCTGGTTCTTCTGTGAAGTGAGTCATCACGCAAAGGTCCCCCGGGGCTGCCAGCGGCCGCCTCGGAGGGGGCCACCACCAGCTCCTCTTCCTCCGCCCCCGCAGAAGATGGGGATTAGTGGTCATTGCTGACTGATGTCAACGGGATCAGAGTCAGCCCCAGAGAGACCTCTCTTGAAATTCCCGTACCCTCCCACCGCTTCCCCTCTGTGGGGAAACAACAGCCCCTGCTGCTATGGGGAGGCGACGCCGGCACTGGCAGCCCAGGCCCAGGGGGGCTGCGGGCACCCACCGGCCGGCGGCAGCCTGTCCTCGAGGAGGATCCGCCCCGGAGGCTCCCRCCACCCTCCCTGCTGCAGGCTGGCTCCCCGCTCCGGAGCCCCACGCACCCCTTGGGGGGCCGCCCCTGCCCCCGCCCGGCGAGGGCGTTCGGAGCAGCCCCCCGGGTGCAGCCCCAGCCCCAGCGGCCGGCCGCGGGCCAGCGCGCCTGCGGGATGAGCGTCCGCCTCGGGCCTCGCTGCAGCCGCGCGGCGCCGACGGCCTTCGCCACCCGGCGCCGGGGGCCTCGGCCAGACCTGCGCCCACGGCGGGGCAGCGCTGTCCCCAGAGGAGCGGGAGAGTTTGGCAGCCCACGTGGGGTTTTCTTCTCTCCGAGCTCCCCAACTCAAGAAAGGAGCTTGAAAGAAACGACTTTGACGAGATGGCTGCTGACAGGCAGTCAGCCGAAACCAATCCGAACCGCCCAAGCCGGGAACTCCCTTCTACCTCGCAAAACGCCCAGTCTCACGTTCATTCAAGTGCTGGGAGGGTTGAGTGCAGAGGCAGAAATACTACCAGGCTCCGAAACCAGCACGGCAGGCGCGGATGCCGCAGCGAGTTAGAACGAACGCGCTTGACCTATGGCTAGTTCARAAGCCGCTTGTATGAGCTCTCAGTAAAGGTATGTGTAGATCAGCATCAGAAGAAATAGTAAAATACTGTAACAGATCCCAGTAAGAGCCAAATTCAGACTGTGGAGAAAGCCTCGGAGCTACATCACAACTCCCTTTTCTGGTCGATAGGTCCCAGGGAGAGYGCTCTTCTGCATCAGCAGCTTTATGTCAGAGAAGCTAAAAAGCTAAAAGCTAAAAGTTTGTTCTCTAAGGAAAAGTAAACTGCTAAGTTGAAGCCCACTAGCAAATGCTTATTAAAACAGACTTCTTCCTACGTGTCTGAGAGTCCCCACGTGAGAAAACAGAGGTTTTGTGGAAACAACAGCGATCTAAGAATACACAAGGACAGAGCTGTGCAAAGCTACATTACCATCTCCTGTCGCAGGTGCCAAACTTCACTAACTCAGCATTGCAACACAGATTAACAAGTTTGGTCTTCAGTTTTTAATAGTGATGTTGAAGGGCATAACATCTCAATTTGATGTTTGTGAAAATACCAGTAAGATTTGTATATGAACGGCAGTTAATATAAATGCATAGGAAATGTCAAGGCATTTAACCTGACAATAAACGTGGAATATTTCTTTACAGGTTGAAAGAATGGTGCTGGCCTAGTGTACAAAATCCAAGAAACAGCACTGCAATCCAAGATATGGCAAGTACTGTTCCAATGATTTGAAAAAAGATACAAGGAAGCTTTTTCCTACTGATTAATCAGTAACATTAGTTATTATTCTCTTCTGAGAATTCTACAGCACAAGTTACTCAAAAGTAACTTGTTCAGAGGCAGAAATACTACTCAAAAGTAACTTGTGAGTAAAACATCACAGCCTAATGCCACAAAAGTGGTAAAAAGGAGACAACATATATAGTGTTTTTGCAAAATCCAATCCTCACCCTCAAGATTTCTGTGTGAGTCAAGAACAATCCAAGGGCTCTAGTTTTTCAGCTAGTAGCTGTCTGAAAAGGCATCTACTAGTCAAGAAACACCAAAGTTCAGTAGCACGATCAAGCCCTGTTCTACCCACAGCTTGTGATAAGAATACCTGTATTTCAGGTCTGAAGTAGTGCCTGGAACTTTCTGCTGGAAAAAGATTGCTGGAGAGATGCAAATTTGTCACTTCCTCGTTCCCAGGCATTAGGATGATGGCAGGAAGCATATACTACCGTCAAGCTAAGCTGGTATCAGGGACTGGGGAGTTCAAAGCCAGAAATTCCCATAGGAAAAGATCAAAGATCAGGCCAGAAGCTGGCAGGTCTTTACGACAAGACACTGTCCAAGATCTACGATAGAAAACACCAGAATGAAATCAGTTGCAAGGAAGTTTAAGATGACAGGCAGGCATTCCCTTTCCCCTGCTCTGCCCCTTAAACCTAAATGTGGCTACTCTAGACAAAGAGCTTGTGAGCTCAGATACAGGATCAGGCAGTCATTCTGCAAAAGCTAGAAAATATCAAAGAACAAAGGAGGATCAGGTGAGCAGATGTGCAAGTTCAGCWTTTCAGAAGTGATACTATTAGAAGGTTGTAGTTTCACTATTTTATTCTTTTAAAGAACTTGATCTGTTTATGAGCACTAGGCAACTTTCAATTCACAATTCTCAGATTCAGCTGTCTTTCATTGGCCACTCCAGTAAAAACAACTCCCTTTAATATTCTTGATTTGTCTGAATGCATTTAGAAAGTGGGAGATCTAAAGATTCAAAATTTGTTCAAAATGAGACTTCCTCAAAGACAAAAAAACACCAACCTAACAAACAAACTAGTATATTTAGCAGTTAGAGGGTTGTTTCCTTAAACAAAGYGCACAATCTGAAGGATTTTTAGTGTGATAATAGGGTTAGGGGGATGAGGAGATTGGACAGAGGGAGAGGAGGAGGTCAGCAAGAAAGAGGTAAGAACAACCAGTTTAAATACCCTAATATCATATTAGACATGCCCACATTTGGATTCAGATGGGCAAAGGTTCAAAGAATAATTTGCCATTGTGAGGAAGTGCAAATGAAATACCTTGAGGCTGCTTCTGATAGAAAGCACAAAGAGGTTTTATGGACTAGAATGCCATAAATACTTTAGAAGAAAATATATTTATTTAGAAATCCATTTAACTGTTCCACAGAGGCAGAGCGATTATAAAAGGAAATGAAACCTATATTAGCCCAGTCTACTAGAGAAATATTATTGTGTTGATAATGTGGCAGAAATAGAAATAGCAGATACAGATAACAGCTTTTGGGAAAGCAGAAAGAGCTCTGAGCAGATAATACAATAAAGCTGTTACCAGAGACTTTCCTGAAGTAAGCTGACATTAACAACAGTTCATGAAATGTGGAGAAAAGCATACCCAACAAGAACTATAAAATGTTAAATGGGAAGAAATCATGAATTTTTACTATATTGTGTGTGTGTGTGTGTGTGTGTGTGTGTAAATATTTATTTATTTATTTATTTATTTGCAGATTGTTTCAGGAATGATCCCTCCCAGATTAGTTAAACAATGGAAAATTTTTATGGCAACAAGTATATATTCCAGATTGGTAGAAAGAGAATTTATACCTTAAATGCAGATAGAACACCCRATACTGCAATGTAAGGCCACAATACAAATCCTATTGTACAGAGCAGCAGGGAGAACTGAGATCATTCTCAATTCAGACATCACACAGATCAGGAAAATGAACTATAGTGACTAACACAGCTAGCCAGCCTTCAGTATCCTGTCCTTCATGTTTAGGCAAGATTCTTCACAGAAGGCTGCCAGATTTCTTGTAGGGAGTAGCTATGAGTAGAACCTCACTCCAAGAGGGAACAGTTTATTCCATGAAGCGCTGGAATTATAGAAATCAAGGAAAATTGTTCCAAGACAGCAAGATTCAAGAAGATACCAGTATGCCTGCATGTGTACATGCAAAAGTGAGCATAGAGTGTGCTTTGGTGGTGTAATCATGCTATTGCAGGCACACAGAGCCCTTGTTCTACTTCTTCAGCTAGGGTTGGTTCTGGGAAGTGGAAAAATCTACAACTGATGCTTCTTCTTCACACATTAGCGCCTCTTTCAGATAGAGGTTCACAGGGAGCTTATTTTAGATAGGTTTAGTGTAGAGTCTGGGCTGTTATTCACAATTAATATGATAATGGAGGCACATACCATACAAGTCTTCATTCAAAGCAAGGTAACCATGGCTGACCATGAATAGGTGTCTGCTCATCCCATTACAAGTGCCAGTTAGGAAAGTATTGATATTTTACATAGGGTTGCTGATTTCAGAGAACAACAGTGTATTCATTCTCCAGTTCAGAACAGAAATTGTGTGAAGAAAGGAAATAAAACAATTTATCCTTATTCATTTCTCACATAAGGACCCTAACAGTTTCAAGAAATTTAGAGCAACTGAGGAGGAAAAAAAAAGCAGCAGCCAATAAATACATCAGAGAACATACCATCCTGGCCTTAATTTAAAATATATTATGGGTAAGGTGGGAAGACCCAGCAAAACAACCTAAGCAGAAAAGAAGGATACTTAGCATTACAAACTGTTCTCCATCTAATCATCCAGAATTTGCAAAAACTTGTAACCCAATATAAACTCAAATCACAACATGGCACTAAGGTAAATAACAAACTGCAGGTAGAGACTGATATCAAAAGCTAGTTTGGCTGTCACTCAATTCAAACTACTTCACTTTCCAATTAATGTATGAGTTAAGCTTTTTGAAAGCTGTGGGTCTCAAAACAGCACATCCTGAAACCTACATTTTACCAGTACTACATTTTCTTCGTAGCACACAGGAAAGCAAGAAAACTTTACTTAAATACCAAAGGAGAAAAGTCCTTTTGATAAATAAGTATTTCCATTCCTATTCCTAAAACCAATGGAGATAGATAAAATACATTAGTCACATATATCATATTGGCAAGACCAGGCTGCCTGTCTCCCAGCTTTATTCTTCTGTCATTTATTTCATAAATTACCAGCTGCACTTTAATATGATTTGATATAAAAATTACGATACTGAAATTTTCTTTCTCCTTGTCTCATCTTGCAGACTAATTGGAAACCCATCTCAGGATCACTGCTTGAGGCCCTGACAGACAATGATACCACCAGCCTGTATGTCATAGAGCATGAGTCAAAGGCTCCCTTGAACCTAGAGCTCTTTAAACATGATGTAGAAGATGACAGCAAGTGTGACACACGCCAGTCAGAAACACTTAGGAATAACATAGACATAAGCCTAAGGCACACACAAATCCCTGAAAAAGCTGTTACAAGTGAAAATGAAGGGGTCATTTCCATTACAGTACCACTCTTGAGTGACTACACGAGCATGGATTTGAGCCAGAAAGCCCTGATGAGTCTAACAGTGAAGCTGCCTGCAAGAGCTGCTCATCCTCATCTGGAAATGAAGCTAAGCAATAAGCCAACAAAAACTGAGCAACAGGTTTTGTTTGCTCCTCAAGACTACCTGAAACAAAGTCAGGTCATATTTACACCATCTAGACCAACTTTAAGAGGACATATCAATTTGACCTGAAACATCTCCAAACTTTCCTGTACCATAAAGCAAATTTCAAAACTTCTGAGACTTGAATAGAGACATTAGGACTATATACAATAGTGAGCTTGTGACAATGGTAATTCTCTACTTCAATAAGCTTCCTAGGTGAAATAGAGTAATTACAAAATTAGACTAGCTATTTCACCATGGATATGCTGTGCTAATTCCTACAATCTTCACATGGGCAAAACTTGCATAGACGTGTATAAAAAAAAAAAATCTTTCAGTAAGGTACATCTCCTTCCTAATTCCTTTGAATCTGATCAGTTGCAGAGAAAGTAATAAATTCAACATGGCCAACTGACTCAGTTACGGTACTTGCATTTAGGAGATTTCAGTTCTATTCCCAGGGCAGTTGGGAAGCCTTTTCAAGGTTTCTGGTTTAAACACAATACTGCTGAAGTCATCAGAAGAGTTCTCTGATCAGTTTTAGATATCCAAGACCTGATTTTCATGTCTGATAAGTTCCTTAGCAAAAATTCTAAGTGTCTACCACTACGAAGCAGCTTCACAGTTCTTCAAAGCTGATCAAACAGAAAAGTGAGAAGCCCTAAAATTAAGTAGGGACGCTTATACACCTACAAAAAGCACTTTATGTTGGATAAGAAGTATTGTGTAAGTGAAGATGACAACTATCATTATTACTACTGGAGTTTTACTTGCATTAAATTACGACTATTTCTTCCTATATGTATCCATATGGACATAGAAATCTTAATATTCAATGAGAGTAATTGCAAATACACTGGATGCAATAACGAAATCTGTAGAATAGACTTCAAGAATTGAATAGACAATCCAGCTTAGACATCCTCCCCAAAGCTGGCATGCACGTGTGATTGGACTACAGGGACTAATAAAGGTCTCCATATTTTGCTCTCTATATGATGCCATTATGAGGTTCCAAAAGCAAGGAACTAAGCTGTTTTTCTAGTGACTTACAACATGTTCTTACTATGAGCTTTGTAGGTGTTGTCTTCAGTTTGCAGACCCAGTGATACATTTTAAACTTCATTAAATTGAAGGCTGATTAGCATTCACACAAATATTTCAATGCATAGTAGTCGCTAAACAGTGTGAGTTATAGAGTAGCCATTCTTGCTAAGAGCTCACGTAAGTTGCAGATCCCTTCGTTGACTCCTTCAGTGTTTCGGCCACTGGTTTTAACSCTTTGCCTCTGTTAGGACAAGCAGGAGCCAACATACATTTCATTGTGGGTGTTGCACTGATCTTTTTCAGCACTTAAAACCCATTGTTATGCCATAAAAATTCATTTTTTCTTACCTCTGTACCTAAATATTATTCTGTGATGTAGAAAGTATAAGGTAATAAGTAGAATCAAACTAATGGCTTGCAAACAGCTTTAGTATAAAAAGTCACCTTCATATGTAAAACTCAGAAGATAGTCTGGGCTTTTGACTCAGTCAGTATTGCCTCCATGATAGTAGCCATTGACTGACATCTTACTTAAGAAAATCCAGTCAACAAGCTAGGAGAATTTCACTGAAAGTATGCAAGGACATATCTGGCTCAAATATAAGGGATGGATATATTCCACTTTCGGTTGTAAAGCTCACAGTACATTTTATTCTTTGATATCTTATTACAACAATATCATACTGAATAGCTGTATAATGACTGTAAACTGTACCTTTGGAAGAATGAAAGATACACAAAAAAATCCTGATATGGAGATTACATATGAATGATAAATTTAGCCCATCACGATGTATCCTCTAAGAGCAAAGAACAAACCTTTTATGTGGAGAGAAATATAAAAGCAGACTTATTAAACAGTTTCATCAAGCTAGAAAGGCGGCTTTGGTGCAATAACGTACCTGTTCAGGGACATAGATTAGGAGATACATAGTGCTTAGGTCTTCAGATTAGGGGCAATTTATTTTTAACAATTATTTGTATATACATATGTATAACACATAGCACAAGGGTACTTCTATTAATATATGTGATATACGTGATTTATGTGATATAGCACTGTTCACGTGGTTTCAATAATGTCCGTAGTTTTAGCATTGATATGTTTCACATTGTGAGTGAAATTACAAATACAAAAGCTCAGAGATGAAAATGCCAAGGCATTTTGAATGCTTTTTTTCTTGGTAAGCATATAGTAATACCTCAAGATGAGCACTATTAGCCTTAGTGAGAATTTAGACATTATAAAAACTTACACACTTAACTATTGGCCTGGAGGTACATAAACATAGTGATGTGGAGCATGAGGCATTATACAGGAGGGTTACAGTGTTTTACCATTTCATATTTACAGAAAAAAATAAGTAATGTTCAGTCTCCAATATGGCCTGGTTTTTTATTTTTCTGGTATCTGAGTAGGTCAGGTTTACTTTAATACAGGTTGTACACTTTAATACAGAAAGAAAAATAAATTTTTCTACGCTTTGTTGTTGACGGTTTTGACACTTAAGGTCAGACCACAGTGCACTACCCAGACAATGTTTCAGATACAAGAAACATAGTAACAGTGACTACAATACTCCAGAGTTTGTTCAATCTGTATTAACTACAAAACATAATAATAGAATATCTATAAATTATAATAGAATATCTATAACCCCCCTAAAGTACTAGGAGTTGGGGGATACTCTGACAACCTCAAAAGCCACTTCCTGCTACAACAGTGTCTCTGTTTGAACAGAACATGCTGTCTAAAAGCAGAGACTACAGCAGACATGAGGATCCTGTCAATCTGAGCCAATGCCAGTTATAGTTACTGAAGTTGTAAAATAACAAACGCCCTATTTTAAGCCCTCCACTTACAAAAACGCTTACCTGAGAGCTTCTCGCTCTGTGTCACAGGCTCTTGGTTTGCCCTTTTTTCCCCTCTTGTGATGGCATTGTTTTTCTGAAGATGTTTCTATTGCCTGAATTACATTAACTATGTTCTAGTACTGTGTTGATGAGATCAGCATGGAAGGAGATAATAAAACTCTGGACTACTTACATCAGTCACTTCTGAACACTGTTTACACAGGATTGCCACTATGACAAATCACTTCATGCCTATAGGGAGAATAATCTTATCCCTTTATCTATTTTATTTCCACAGCTGAAACATCAGTCTGACTAACAAAATTGAAAAATAATCTGCTGTGCTAGAAACTGTCATTCACATCATCCATCTCCAGAGTCCCGTCAGCACTTCTTAGCRCACAGCCTTCCCCTAGCCAAGGCAGAAACTTTACAGAAAGAGATTGATCAAGGAAGTGATTCATCAAAGAGGTAGACAGAGGCAGGACTCAAAAAAATCCCTGAGGAATCATAGGCACAGCAGTAGCTAGCATGGGCCAGGGATCTTGTGGTGGAACAGGTTCGAGTCCTTACCAGAGACACTGGAATTTAGGCAGGCTGGAGAACAGTAAAGACACAGTACTTGACCTGAAAAATTGCAGGCTACAGCCCTTTTTTGCTTTTCAAATTGGTCTAACACAGTCTCTASTTAAAACTGATTTTTGTTGAAGGCCCTCAAAAGGAAACAGGTCCTGCTGTAATCACTGTAATCAATAAAGTTGAGAAGTGTAGATCACACATGGATTTGAACACCACTCTCTCATATCTTTTGTCATTTCAGATCACAGCAATTTTCATCTTTGCTGTCTCTTTGGGTGATAGCCCACAAGTGCATACTACAGTGGATGATTACAGGTAATACCCATGGACTCACAGTTACCTGAGCAAGGACTGTGCTACCACGTGTCACATCTCCTCAGGATGGCTCTACAGTGGAATAGTACTTGACAGAGTGATGTCTTAATCTCCAGCTGGCTCATCGGTAGTTTCAGGAATGGAGGCATCTGTCAGTAGGTCCCCATCTGAACAGAAGAGAGGAAGTTCCACTCAGTTTCCACCCAATAGCCCATTCTCCAACTTCTTTGTATCATTTTTTTGATTCATCCACACAAATGAATGGGGGACTCTTGCTTATGTTTCATCTCTTTGTTATAACACCTGTCTAAACACTGTGGAAATGGCTGTTCCTCTGGTGCTGTCAGCTATCGACACAAACAAATTTGTTAAGAATCATCTGAAGGGACTGATTCTGTCAATGTGAAAAAGAAACAACACTCTAAACACTGAAAGGATGAAGAGTTGATCTCAACTTTGGAGGAGTCAGGTTTTAATTAAAAAGTAATAATTAAAAAACCCGGTAATTTTGTGTTTTAGAAATCAAGAAAAGCCTTGAGAACAAATCCAAGACTGGTTATTGGTCACCCTATCCCTCAAAAGATAGCAGAAAGGGAGGAGCAGCCACAAGAGTTTGGAAATCTCCCATGTTTCTGAACATATGATGACTATCAAAAATAATACTGTCATGACCAACAGCAATAGGAAGCAATTCACCAATAGCTCAAAGAGCTTTTTTTTATTATTATTTTATTTTATTTACAGTTGTGCTAGAAATAGGGCTTGAAAACACTCCCTGTCACTAGAACTCTGCTGTCTGTGCCAATGATCTGGCATGGTTTTAGTGCAAGCTAACTACTGTTCTAAACAATTTCCAGACACAGTCTGAATGTTAGAAGGATAAAGACACTATTTCCATCAGGCAGTTTGCATGCAGACACCCTTTTTGGAGGGTGTAAAAGGATGTAATAAGAGGGATACAAGCAATTTTATGCCATCTGTCATCACTGGTATATCACTAGCATATGTAATCTAGCAGCACAGAAATAGTCCCAACATCCTAGCACTAAGTTTACATTTTACCAAGAACGTTTGAAGGCCAGGAAGCTTTGCTGAGGAGTTTCAAATCAGATGTGTGCAAACCCCAGTTCCACTCAYTGGAAGATGATGAGCAGCTATATATAGCCTAAGACCAGACTCTGTCATCTCAAATAAATAACTGTAACAGAACAGGCCTCACCTGGCGAGAGAAGTACGAGAACATCAGCTTCAAGTGTCAGTTCATTTAATCATATAAAGACATCTCATTGCAGCGTTTCTATTGCAGGACGGCTCAGCACCTCAGCATCCAACCTCTTCCGCAGGTTAGCAGGGAGGCAGGGCTTCGTGGCTTTTGTGAAGAAATGGAGATCCTGACACTAGAACCCTGGGRCAATGCGGATCATTAGTGACTCGGATTTCAGCTGTCACAAAGCAAATATAAGGTAATAAACCCTCCAGATGTTTAAGTTAGACCAGCTTGAATAAGTGGATTATTTTTACTTGATTGTGCTGTTATCTGGCCTTAATGGAGAATTGCCTTTGGTTTATAACTGAAAAACATAAATTCAAAGCTACTCACAAAGGCTATGCTAACATACACCACCTTGCCCCAAGTCAGATTCCAGTCCAAACACTAACTCAGACTTAGTTTGCTAAATTGTGAGTAATGTTATTTTTGACATTTAGAAATAATTATTTCTTAAGATTACTGCCATGTAAGCATTTCCATTCTGGTACAACACTTGTAAATCCCCCAATACTATAGAGAAAAGAGGAGTCTCACACTGATCAAAGGCATTCAGTATGCAAAATATATTAAAATAAAATTTATATGATCTTACTAAAGATAGATGGATCATGTACCTGACGAAAGACAGGTGTTACAAAATATGTGAGTAGGTCTATCAGGCAAGTCAGATATCTTTCACATGGCTAATTAAGAAAGCTATATGAATTACATAGATGAACAAAAAAAAGCACTTGAACTGGAAGCAAATGGAAAGGTGAATAAAAATGAACAATACTGACATTCATCAYCTACAGTTCTCTCATATTAGAAGCAGAAAATGGAACTTTAAAGAGCAATTTTCCTTTTATGAAACTTCACTTTCTATTAGAGAGAGACATCAGAAGTGATGCTTAGACTCTGCAGAGCTGATACGGCAGTTAGCAATGCTGATGAGTCCTCTACTCCTGCTCCATCAACAATTGGGCACTGATTTTGCTGTGAATTGCATGCACTTAAAATTTTCCTGATTTTCTCCCCAAAGTCCAGCATTTCTGAAATAACGTAATAAAATTTTTTGATATCCAGCCCAGGACTCAGTAAAGAAGGGTTCTGGAAGAGAGAATCTGTTTTTTTTTTTTTTTTTCCCTGTACTTTTTCCATTCTATCTCCCTCCCTCTCTTCTTCATCTGCCTCCATTATGCTGTTGTCTGCTATGCCAACAAACATTCACTGACAGAAAAATTCATGCATCTCTCTATATAGAGTGAAATTAATTAAAAATCCTACTGCCTGGAACAGAACTTGAGGGAGTAAAGCCGACTGGAGGTATTATTAGCATGTCAGATGGAGCCTTTCTTAACTAAAAACCCTGACTCACTTGAAAACCTTGGTGCAGTCAAGAGGAAAAGGAATTGAACATTTCAGTTATGTGGTGGAAACCTCAGAAATAACCCCCAAACAAAATCTAAGTCTGATTTGTTGTTGGCTTTGGTATTTTCTGACCATGGATAAATAGCTAACCTATTGTACTTGGGGATTTAGTATAACTACAATTTTTAATTTAGAAGTGTCAGACTTCACTTTTAGCTTTCTCTCTTTTTTTTTTTTTTTTCCCCTCCAATATCATCACCATGCAGCTAGGATGTACTATTCTAACAATTCCAGCATAACGGCACAGCACAGAGACTATAGGAGACTTGCAGTCCTTTTAGGAACAATACAAATGCTGCAGTTTCCCCATATCCTGAATCCTGTTCCTCATGAGGGGCCTGGGGGAGGGGGTCTGTGAATGAGTTAACCTGTTTTCTGGGCTACAGGATGTGAGAAATGGCTAATGAGCAGTTCTGTACAAAACAGTCCATCTCCAAACATATAGGGTTATCATCCAAAGAAGAAACATCTCAGTGAGGACAATGCAAGCCAAACAATGGGGCACATTTTGTGATAGCTCAAAAGGGTGTGCTCTAACACTGAATTTTATAATTCCGTGAAGTATATTATAACTTCTTGAAGATGATGCTCTTCTCACACTAGCTATCACATCTTTACTTTTTGAAATCTCAGTACTGACTTTGGCTTCATCATTTCTGTTTCTCCCTCAACAAGCATCAAGGATCTCCCACCTTTCTTGGTGACCTCTCTTATAAACAAAATACGTTTGCAGCAGCAAAGGACAACATTTCCAAAATAATGCATCACTACCGCAAATCCTAGACTGCAGTTCCCAAAGCCTTTAAAAGTGATATATAGAACCGTAGTGAAAAAGGAAGATTCCTGTTCCTGGATTCAAAGCGTTGCAATGAAAAACATGTACTGTAACAACAGCCCACAGATCCAGCAGTAAGAGTCCACTAGCTTACTAGAACACCACATGTTCAGGGTTATCAAATCACAGTGGTAAAGCCAAGCTTCGGTGCAAGTCCAGTATCAGCGTCCTGCCTAAACACTCCCTATAGCAGCAGGGCCTAATTACAAATCACTTTCATTCTGATGTCTCACATTGCAATTACTCTGATTCCCKATGTGCAGTCCTCTTCAACCAGTATAGCCATTAATCTTTCATGATCTACACATACCGTCTTCCACTCCATCTCAAAGTTATCTCAATTCATAGCTCTTAGCACATCCATTCACATCTTGTTCTACTCTCTTTGGGAAAAACATCAATCCCTTTATAATACAGAAAGGAATAGGGAGCACCGTTCTCCCCAAAAATCCAGGAACATTGTTCATGGCTTCCTATTAGCTAACATCAAGCATAAGCAACAGTTAATGTAGTATAAATTATCCCAGTGTTATAGCCAGAGATGTTTGACCACAAATTCTATGCACTTTGCATCTGGCATGCATACCTGTAAATCAGAAGATTTGAATTAATAATGGAATCAGCATGTTTAGACAGTTACACATCCATTTGTGCTTTCCTACACATACAGGAGGCAGGAGAAAGGAATGATGCTTGAATATTTTTATAAAGCTCTTGAGACCTATGATCTAAAAGACTGAGCTGGCTTGCAAAAGAATAACGTTTGCCTCTGTGATCTTTGTAGATCTCTATAAAGGTCTCTCTATAAAAATCATAAAGGCAAAAGTTTTTCTTTTAGAGGCAGAGGATGACACAGAGACCAGGAAATAAGACCACTTCAAAAGGGGTATACTACTCTTTCCAATCGCTATGGAATACGCTCCAATTGTTGAGCTTCTTTTGGAATAAAGTTTTACATTGGACCAGAAAGTTCCTAAATCAAAGTAGGATTTTATCTTTTTTATGATCTACTGAGTTACTACATTCCCTAGAATTATAGATTACCCCAGGTGAAAATGATCAAAAGGAATCTGATTTATTAGAACAAAATGAGCTTATGCAATACTTGTCTACCATCTTTCACCCAGCACAAAAGCACAGCAAATGCCCATTTCTAATGCATTCAGTGCCGGATGATGACCCAGATCTAACGCTTTCTTCCATCAAGACTCTAAAGTATATTTTCAATGAGTTATAAATTCAACATTGCCACACTGTGATTGAACAAAGTAAGCTTTGTAAATCCTGATAGATAATTTTCTATCAGGAAGAGCAATGAACAGAACAGAACAGTGAATGACTGAACGTCCCATATTATCTGAGAAATGATGCTATAAACCAGCCTCCAGCTCTCTCAGGCCCACACCATAAATACAGTCATCCTTCTGTCTGCTTTGGAGATTAAGCAACAGAACAAACATATCGTATCTCCAAGGACAGGATCTCTAGCTGATCATAAGGGTCTCCTAGCTGATATAAACGGAATTTGGCCAGATCAAATAACACTTTTGCAATTAACATAATAAATGTTCAATCTGCACCCTTTACAGAAGTTAGCCCAGGGTCTACATCCTAACATTCTCTTTATTAACAAACCTTCCTAAAACCTCCTCTGACAAGAGAACTCAAGTGGGCACACCAGAACGATATTTGCTCCTGGTTAACACACACCATTTCATAACATCTCTCTATAATGTATTACGCTTTATCTCAGGTCCTAGAAATAGAGATCAGCCTTCAGGCTGACCTGGAACATAGTTTAATACAATTTAGAGCATAGCTTAGACTAGTCTAGCATATTACTAGACATCTAGCGTAGACTGGGACACGACTCATATACTGAGTAGCCTAGCTACTACAGAAACAGAATTTTAACAGTTCAGGAGACTTTTAAATGAGTATTAGTAACATGAATATCCCTTTAAAGTGGAATGAAGTGCAGGAGCAACTACGGAAAATGTTACATTGATGGCCACCATACTAATACACAAATTTAATGGAAGAAGATGATTAGACATTTTATTTAATGTTCACATTACATGTGGATCACTGCGTTTGCTGTGAACCTCTAAATCAAGTAGTCTGAATCAACCCTTTAAAATGTTACTTCAATTAAAGATTGTCTTTAAAAAGAAATTGAAGATTTGCAGAGATAAAAGGGGAAGAAGAGAAGCATAGTCTTCCTCAGGTATGAAACTGAAGCATCAACTTAAAAAAAGACTACTGCTTACATTTATGCCTGTCTGATTTCTTAGAACAAATAGGCAAAACAAGCTGTGTAAAATAATAATAATAATAATAATAATAAAGTGATCTTAAAAGATTCCCACTTTTTAGCCTTTTTTCAGCCACCAGCTCTAAAAATACTATCCTTTTATTTCTACACTTACTGCTTCAGTGAGTGATTGCTTACAAAAATTATGCAGTATATAATTTAAATAGGCAACATATGATTTGGAACAACTGCTAAGTCATCTCAATATGTTTCTTATATCTCTATTTTTCCTGTGTTGACATTCAGAGGAACAGTGTGCTGAAGTGCAATTATCCAGACCACAGATTTGTTGGCTAAATCAATCTGACCACTAAGATGAGTTAAAGGAGCCACAAGATCGATTACAAACACAACATCCCTCACAATCACATGGTCAGATCCCTACTGACCAAGTAAAAGCTTAAAATGTGCTGAGGAGCACATCTCAAACCTTTGCTCCTTGCTCATTTGTCTGTTTGTTTAGATTCTTACAAGCTATAGAAACTGAAAGAGAAGCCTAAGCATTGAATACACAGTGAATTTTAACATGAAAATATCCATCACAATTAATTGACATGTATTGTTGATGTTAAAAGTTCTAAATGAACTCCTGAGCTTACTTAAATAGAAGCAATTTTGACAAACAATTCTACGGAGCTGAATGCATTAACTTACTGTTTAAGAGGACTGCTTAAGAGGACTCTCCCTGTTGGAACTGTGATAGTTAAATAGTGTTCCTGTGGAGAAGAAACCGCTTGATTTTCTGGGGCAGATGTAGCCTAAAAAATAGAAAGAATATTGCTTCACAAACATTTGACTTATCCCATCTGATATTAGCGGAAGAGAGTTTATGATACGAATAAACCTTTGGGACACCATTTATTTACAAAAATCAGAACAACGTAATAGCAGCATTTGGTATTTCTTTACTTGCACCATTTCATAGCTGCTTCATTATACCACAAATAAACTTGTTCCATGTTGGTAGAGTGTGAGTAGATGTTTATGAAACTTAGAAGGCCTACATTACCAGACATATCAAATTTAGAGAAGCAAGGATAATATTTTCGCTCCTGTTTGCTCCTTAGGATCCCCAGTCATATGTAAACCCAGACTGCAGTAGGTGCTGGGTAAAACAAATTAATCATGGCCCCTGTATCAGAGATAAATACCAGAAAGAAACTAGTTATTAACTACATGAACTGTTCATGTCAAATTAATCCTATGATGTCTCCAGAGTAAATCACTCATTCCTTTGATTATGAAAATTAYGTATGTATGAAGTAGCAATTTTAAGTAGCCCATGACTTACTCACCGCTGTTGCAGAATTAACTCTAAGTATTTGCATTAATGCAGGTTTTACTGAGTAGAACATTAAAAAAAAACCCTAAATGTTTAGCATTTAGTTAGGAAAGAAAGAAAGGACAAAAATAGAAGAGTTGTAAAATTGTGCTGTAAATAAATACAGATCTGATAAAAGAGCAAAATTAACAGAAGTCTGAGTGTAATGTAAATGTATAAACCTTCTACTCAACAGTTTAAAAAAGACTCTAGTCATTAGATAAGAACCAAATGACTTCTGCTTTAAGAATTGTCTCCRATTTGTTACCTAGCGCACCCGTATCTTTATCATAAAAGCTACTTAACTGGCAGCCTCATTAAGGCCACCAAGGCCTGGGCGTATAGGAAGGCTAAAGGACTCTTCAGCCATTGCTGGTAACGATCCCTCATGTCAAAAATGAGTCAGGCTTGTCAATGTGAGAACAGTAACTTCATTAACATGATCAGCAACGTAAATACTTTGTATGGCAAATCCTAACTCTTGTGTCCAAAGCAGTACTAGATTATCTCAGTATGAAGAAACGTAACTAACCAAAAAAATAAACGAAGAGGGAAATTTCCCAGGAGAAAACATGTAAACACTAAAATCTCATTTTTACAGTCCGTGTACTTTGGTATCAATAATCATAAAACTGTCATAGCAATTTTTTTTTGCCCTCTTTGATAATAAGAGTTCATGTTTTCAAAAAACAGATTGTGAAAACTGGACTTGACAGACACTTTCTCAACTGTAGTGTTTGCTCAACAACCAGTACAGAACCAGTGTTAGAGCACTGTCTCCTCAAACTAGGGGAAGGTAGCTGCCTCCTCATATTGACATACACGTTTCTTAAGTTTTCTATGAAGGCAGCGCAGAGGCACCTCTCCCTCCTTCCCCTCCACCAATGTGCTCAGATCCTGCAATGGGGCTTATATCCTTGAATTTGAAATAAAATTCAGAGATGTTTTAAAGAAGTTTAAAATAAAATATCCACAACTGAAAGTGTATTTATCTTACATTAAAAAATCTCTTTTATGGAGTGCTTTTATTTTTTAATACTTTAATTACACATTTCAAAATATAAAAATAAATGCAAGATAGAGATTGAAAACATTTTTCCATTTATACAGTATCTAATAAAGTTAAGTTTTAGATTCTCTTGAGGTAATAACACTAGTGCTATCTAACAAATTTCAACGGTCCACACTCAATTCTGAGAACTAGAACTCTCTGAACTAAATGGCTAAAATAGTCTAAATCAGTAGATATTTACTCACCTCAACAATGTGCCACTAGTCCAATTCTCACTTTTAATATTTTAATAGCAAAGGCAATAATGCATGATATATCACTGAAAATATTACTAAATGGTAAGTTAGACCTATACTATGACCTGATCTACAATAACCTTGTTCAAAATTCACATATTCAAAAATTCTTYGTTTTACCACTGTAATGCAACTTTCAGACTAACATTTACAAAACTCATGATCMTTTTTATTTTTTTTCAATGAGTAGCTAGCAAAATTAAGCTCTGATCTTGTTTCTTTATAAGCTAACAAGAAGACAGTCAGGCAGACATGCTTCAGATTTAAATCAAAGTAGAAGATATACATATCACTATAGCATTAACTGCCTTTAAGTGTTATACTGGTGAATGAAAGTAAAAGCTGAGAACAGTAGTCAAGACAGGTATGCAGTATATAAGTATTTGTATTATTCAGAGTAGCCATTACTTGTTATCTTTTGCTTAGACTAAAAAGGAAAACCTCACAAATCCCTAAATCTAAAATTCTGGAACCATTTCAAATTATCAGAACAAGTTAAGGGCAATACAGAGAAGCTTCCGCATTACAAACGGACTTGCAGAGTTTCAAATTAATTTTAGGTCTTGCCTTGGATGTAACCAGGTTGGAGAACACTAGCAAACAAATGGCAAACAATAAAAAGCATGATTCAGACTGCAGAATTTACCTTCTGAGCAGCAAGCACTCGAAGGGTCAGCTCATTTTTGGATCCAAATTGTTGACAGGCTGCTGCTATTAGCCAGCTGGCTAACTTAAGAGCTAGTTCAGATGCATCTATTGGAAATTGCAAATCAAAGAAATTAGTTGGTGATTAATGGGTAGGCAGAACCCGTGTCTCACTGATATCTCAGGCATTTCTCAGATGCTTCTAGTTTAAACAAGTGAAACGCAACAGAAATTTTCCTTATGAAATCTGAAAAAACAGATTATTTACCCACCGTATCAGTTATCACAATCTGCAAAGTTCATCCTTCATAACATCAGTCCTCAATCAATTTATAAAAGCAATAGCCATCTCCAGTAAGGGCTTGGCCCATTGTTCTACCCACCAGACGGTGTCTTCTTTTCCCGTCTCTTCTAAATTGCGAGGAGAAGTCCCATCTGCTGTACAGGAATGCAGCTGTAAAACAACTGTAGTCACTAATGGAGGCCTCTGCATYGCCCTTTAAGTGTTTGAGCAAAATTGCACCACACAGCCGCTTCTCTGAAAAATTATGAGTCGCAACACTTTTAAACAAAGGCTGATTCGTGAACTATGCTGTTCTTAAAAATTTCACCCAATTTCATCTAATTTATAAAGCTCAAAAAGAAACAGCCTGACCCGGCAGCTCAGCAAACAGACTGGCTAGAAAAGGCAATGGACTTCCAGTGATGGACACACTTACCGGGTGATACGCACAACCCTGGCGGAGCAAGCACAGACGTCATTACTGTGCTGCACTATCCTGCCAGCCGCACAGACAGGCATACTGCTGAAGAGCCATTCTCCAGCGAGGGTTTTTAGGAAGAGGGACCCAAAAGAAAACCATCTAAGATGGGATAGAAATTAACTAACCTCACAGCTCCCCACAGTATTCACAAAGCAAAAACAGAAAACACAGGATCTGTAGGGAAAGAAGGCTTGGTGTGGGTTTGTTGTGGATTTTTAAAACTTTTTCTAAGAAAACCATTAAATCTCACACAATACAAAATAATATGCTGCATATGTAACTACATCTGTGATAAATTAGCTAGTAAGGCTGCTAGCCTTAGTTACGAATTTTCAATGGCATTTTTCTTGGCTATCTATGCACAATCTTTTATACATTCTGTAACTGCTGTATAATAGAGATACGCAATTTCAGGATAACAAAACTCAAAATCAAACTAATATTGACTGAAACATGATATATTGCAAGAATTCTAATAATTTCTCCCAAAGGAGAAGGAAATTAGCTTTTTAAAGATACTTTTTAAAAGATACTGATTTTTTTTTGCTAGTATCTGCGTTGCAAATCAAAGAAACCTCTTGAATAAAAGCAGATAATCAATTCCTTTAATAAGTATGTATCAGCAGAAACTTCCCTCTAAAATACTTAATTTTATTAGTGAAATGGTACCAAAGATAACAAGTATACAAACAATCTCTTTGCTCTATGCTACTTACACATCATAAATAAGACAGCTGTTGTTGCAAGACACAATCCTTCACAGTCTTTCTATAAGCATACAGATTTGTCATTCTTTTATCAGAATAAGCTGTTTACCAGCCAACAGCATGTGGCTTAAACATCACAAAAATGACTGTCTATACTTTACATGGTAAAGCATTTTCTATAGTCTTAAATGTACACAGTGGCGAGAAACATTAAATCCTATCAAAAATGAAGAGTGATTAAGCAGCTTCACAATCAAACTGGGATTCATTACCTTATGAACTGGGCAATTTTTCATTCCCTGTAATATGTTTACATTTTATAAGAATTAACTATGCAAAGGAAAAAAAAATCAAATTGAAAGCAAGAAACTAATAAGCTATTCAGATTTTTAAACTGGCAGAAATAACTCTTCCCATGAGGTAAGGCAATTAAGTCATTTGATTGTATTAAGTTGTATTAAAAATAATCTACTTGATTTTAGGTATAAGTAAGTTTTAAAGGTATGACTCTCAAGAAATGTCACAATGATGAAACTAATGAAATTAGTTCAGAGAGCACAAGCCATGTTTTTACTTGACAAAATATTTCCTTTGTGTCATTCTCTTCTAACATGTTTTCTCTCCAAAGAATGAAAAAAGAATCTCTACCATATAACTCCTGTGTAAATTAGATCTTTTCTTTTTTCCAAACTATTTCTCCCCCCTAACTTTGCATACAATTCCTTTTATACCACCCAACAGCTATAAGAGAAGATGATGGAGAGGTTAACAATTAAGGCCATCCAAATGTAGATTAAGTGTTTAAAGGGCTGTCTTTGATGCAGGTGATAAAAGAATGCTTTGTATTCAGCTACTACTTTTGTACAGTGGTGGTCCCCAAATGCATTTTTGCTTTTATCTATAAATCTCTTCTAAAAAATAAAAGTAAAAATGGAGCTCTAGTATTTTAACAAGTGAATCAAACAACTGTTCTGACATACCACTTGCATTCTTATCTACAGTATGGTGGTGGCAAAATAGCAATAGAGATCAAGTAAGATTTAGTTGAAAATGAGTAATAGCACATATACATTTCTAGAAAATACCACATTTTAAGAAGGCACTAAAGCTTCTGCTTGTGCTCCCATTTTTTTTTAAACAAATGAGAAAATTTTGTTTTCATAATGGCACCTGTACTATTTGCAGCTGAACAGACACACTGCAGTACGGCTCAAAATGAAGCTGTAAGTTCTGATAATATCATACAGATGTGCTCGCTTCTGGAAGGACAAAGGAAAATAACAAAATAAAACCACCCCAAAATAACCCAGTAAAGCTAACCTATAATCTATAACATGGCAATGTTCCTTTTAGGAACAGAAAAGTAGCATGCATTGCTCAAATACTTTAAAAGAAATACTCATTTTAGGGATATTAGTAAGAAATTATTTTAAATAATAAAACCCAAAAATCTCAAGCAGTGAACAAATGAAAAACATACTAGTCAGTGGGCATTTAACATAAGAACCGTAAAACTGTTTACATTTAAAAACCCTTTTTCTGTAGTTGTCATTTACAAAAGAAAGTGTGTATATTTATGCACCATTTCCAAGCACATCAAACAGTACACGTTGAAGTTTTTGTGGATTCTTTTTTAACCCACAAGGTAAAACAATACAAAATTCATCAACAAGCAATATTTTAAACAACCTTCAATGCATATCTTCAGCTTTTTCGGATAGTACAGGTTTACATCATTCAGTTTCTACTTATTTGTAACAGCTTATGGCAAAACTTAACATAAATCATTTTACAAATAAGTACAGCCATCACGGAAATGCATGAATTTTCAGAGATGAATAGTTTTGATGGCATTTGCCTTTTCATGGTATAACTACTGGTCCGTGCTCTCTTGCTTACAGCAAGAGGACAACAAAGCTATCACAAGAATTGGAAGAGCTACTAGTATGTTATCAACATGTTCAAGTTGATTGCTTTGACATTTTCTTCCTCATTCTGGGAAATAAAAAGCTTTGGATTTCACTCCTTAGTTGAGTCAGAGGTCCGTTCTTTGCTTTAAACCTCTTCTACTCTAACTGAGAGGTTTTCTTCATTTGGTTGACAGTTCCCATTCTGCTGCAGCTTGACTTCATCTGTCCTTTGTACATCTCTGTTGTCTACTTCCTTGTCAGTCTCAGCATTCTCATCCTCCTTAGTGTGATCTTTGTCCTACCAAAGATAAAATTATTTTACCAAGAAATCACACTCTCATTCCAGGACATAACTTCCAAGCAACTCCTGATATTTTGATTGTCTCAACTTCTACATGCCTATCTCGTGTCTGCTATTTTTTTAAAAACAGATGTCAGCTTTTTCATTTGCTTTTTAAAAAGCTTGCTTTCTTTTGAAGTGGCTGAAGTCAGGCACTCAGAACAAGGAGTCACTCCAGAAATCTTTGCCTTAAAGAGATCTACAATGTCTTTATCATCAATACTGAAATAAAACAAAATAGTATCATTGAACCTATGAGAAGTAGCTCCAGAAATCAAGATCTCATTATGCTTGCTAAATAAAGCAGGATTATTTTTTTCTTTTGCATTTTTGGTCAGATAATCACAACATTTTAAGAATTCTTGAGTAAAAGAATTACTGAAGTATCCAGCAGACACAATTACTTGAGTCAGCTGTTTTATAGCAGTTGAATAATTATGAGTGCAAACTACTCTTCGAAGAGGGCTGCTTTTCAAATTTTAAGATTATGCAATTGGAAGATGTTCTTTTCTTAATCACATCACCTTCTACTTTGTACGGGAAAGTTCCATGCTTCTCTTTCCCAAATCTACCTTTTCAGCTCTACTTCCAGCAGAATCCTACATGCAGCCCAGGACCAAAACTGCCAGAGAGAGGCTGAACTGCAGAATGAAAATTTGTAAGAATAATCTTTTTAAGATTGATAGCCAAGCTATCCCTGAATTCTGCTGCTTACCTACACAATCTGCTTCCTGCCTGCTCCTTCAGATAGGCAGCCAGACAACTTCTAACATATGTCATAGAACAGAAGAAGAACGACAGAAACCAAAACAAAGTATTTCTATAACCTATTCACACAAGTTCCTACAGGCCAAGTAAGGTTCAAAGAGGGAATGTAATCAAATGGGCCTACTACCATCATTTGGAGAATGATTCATGTCTCCTGATGGCAAGAGCTAAACCCAAGTTTCTCTCTTTTCTCTGGTAGAGAAAAGAAAGGGAAAAGGGGGAGGGGGAAGGAGAAGCAAAATGAAATAAGAGGAGGTGGAAGAGAAACAAGGGGAAAAAAAGGGAGGAAAGAAAAGGAAAAAAGGGAAGGAATTCCAATAATCACTCTACTTATAGCACTCCACTCCATGTATCATTTGATCACAGAGCTTACCTTCAAAGTAGTGGTGCTTTTGTCAGATTTTTCCTTTCCCTCCTTTTCTTTACTACTTTTTTTCTTGGAGGTGGAGCGTTCTCTTTCTCTTCTTTCATTATTTGTATCCCTTTCTCTTTTTTTTTCCTTCTTGTTTCTGCTTAAGAAAATTTTTACTCAAATTAGAAGTTGGGAACAATAAATTACTACCAATGCATATGTCAAGTGCACTGTACAGTAATTTGCACAGTTCAGAAACTTAATTGCAAGCCACTTAATTGCAAACAGTTCTCTCATCAGCAGGAATTTTCACAAAACCCTCAAAATATAAGAAGGAAGCATTTTTTTTTAACGAGTAAAGCTAAAGAATGCAAGTGTTCAAAATACACCCTATTTGCAAAGAAAAAGGCGAACCATACTGTATTTGATGGAGGGCTTGTATGGATTTGAAGCAAAGCAATTTGATCACTGACAGATTTTAAAAGTTCTAGTTTAAAGCATTCCAGAGCTCAAATCCATGAAACTTTATTATTGTAAAACTCAAAACCTCATCATACTAACTAGCTGCAATCATCTGCAAATGCAGTAAATCAATGAAAATATTTCCCGAATTGTTTTCCATATAGTATCTGCATCCATCTTACTATTGAAAAAGACTGAACTTTTCCTTAGAAGGTGAATGATTGTTATCAACCAGCTGCTTGCATAACAAAAACATCTAGAAGAAACAGAAAATGAACCAGTTCATTTAACAATGCTGATATTACCACTTTTTCCACCTTTACTATCTAGTAACTTTCATGTTTACATCAAACCTACCTTCTTGGAGAGGGAGTTCGTGAAGATTTTCTTTTTGTTGTTTTGGATGTTTTAGGAGACTTGGAGGGACTTCTGCTCTTCCTTTTACGCCTTTCTCTGCAGGACCAAGAAACTCAAGATCAGCAATTAGGAAAATAATAAATTCAGGAATTGTATAAAAATCAGAAAGCTCTTAGAATTATTTGACATGACAACTGACTAAACAAATATTTCTGGAGATTAATATCCTGTATCACCAACAATACATGAATTGTACAAAGCAAGATACATTAGGCTTTGTGTATGTTTCAGTTCAAAGTGAAAGGGGAGAATGGAAGAGGAAAGCTGAAAAGTTGTCCCCTTTTCAGATTTCAGTTTTATGTTTATCCTCACATGCTTATATTTACATCTGGTATCAATGGAAACACACTGGAATCAGTAACATTACATTAAATAACAGTTTCTTTAATCAGGAAAAGAATCCAAATGAATGACGAATCACACTAAGGCAAAGGCATAACTTGAACAACACAAACTTCAGTTTAACATCAGAAATTTAAGATCATTTGAGTCTCAGTTCAGCATGACCTAAGTTTATCTCCTGAATACATGAGAATCAGTGTGCTTGTTGGATTAAAATCAAGTAGTGCAAAATGAGCTGTTGACCAAAAAAAAAAAAAAAAAAATACGGATAAGTTAGTATTTATTAGTCTCCTAGATGTTCAACTCAACAAGCATATTTACTATTATACAACACACTGAAGTCCAATAAACACAAATCAGAACCATCAATATTTAACAAAACAGCTATTCTATACAGGTAAACAGAATTTGCTGAAGTTGCTATACTAAAGCCTGAACATTAAATAAATGGTTGCAAACATCCTGAGGCATGTATTAAAATAAAGCCAAAATGGATCAAGTAAAGCTTCATTCAATGTAAATGTAGACCCTGCATCTGTCAAAATAAGATGATCTCCTCCTATTACCTCTATATAGGACAAGAAAAGTAGACAGAAAGAAACATCAAAGAAAAATAGGGAAGTTAAAACCTAAACTTTAAGATGACAAATCATAGATAAAGAATCATAGAGTCGGTAAGGTTGGAAGGGACCTCTGGAGATCATCTAGTCCAAACTCCCTGCTCAAGCAGGGTCACCTAGAGCATGTTAGACAGGGTTGCATCCAGGCAGGCTTTGAATATCTCCAGAGAAGGAGCACGAAGGACTCTCCCCTTGCTGAAGCCCAGGCCTGAACCAGGGACCTTCAGATCTTCAGTTTAACGCTCTTCCCAGCTGAGCTACTTTGCCCTCCCCAAAAAATACAGAATCACAGAATCAGCGAGGTTGGAAGGGACCTCGGGAGATCATCCAGTCCAACCTCCCGAAGATTTCCTGGTGCTGGTTCCACTGGGGCTTGAACCAGCACCTTCAGCATGTAAAGCAGATGTGATAACCACTACACAGATACAGCACAAAAGCTACAATTACGCATTCCAGCTTTTGCGATTCACAAAACTTCTGGCTGGCTCTAAAACATAGAAATGGCACAATAGCAGTTACATGAAAGGCAAGTATCAGGAGCCCAGTAAGAAACTGTATGCTACCAGGTATCATAAAGAACTCTACAACAGATCTTATCTTTTATCTTACAGGGAAATCTATAAAACAGAACTAATACAAACTGAATTAATAAGAAAAACTAATATTGACACATGAAAATTATGATATGTGTATGTCACAGTGCTTCACTGTACCAACAGGTCCAAAAAACTGCCCCCCTCCAAAAAAAACCCAAATCCCACCAAAACAAAACAACAACAAAAAAAATTCTGAACAACCAACCTGCTAGAGCTACGAGATCTTCTTGAAGAACTATAGCTTCTTGGAGGTGTTTTGGATCTCTTCTCTTTCTTCTTTTTATCATCTCTTTCTTTTTCTCTTTCTCGCTCCTTCTCCCCATCTTTCTCCTTTTCCTTGTCTCTGTCCTTCTCTTTGTCCCCTCCTTTGTCCTTATCTCCCTCCTTGTCCTTCGCTTTCTCTCTGTCCTTCTCCCCCTCTTTCTCAGCATCTCCTTCTTTTTCTTTGTTCTGGTCTACGTCTTCCCTATCTTTTTCCTTGTCCCTATCTTTGTCTTTTTCCCTTTCCTTGTCCCTGTCCCTATCTTTGTCCTTCTCCTTTTCCCTGTCTCTATCCCTATCCTTATCTCTGACTCTCTCTCGATCTTTGTTTCTCTCTTTGTCTCTGTCCCTGTCCTTCTCCTTGTCCTTATCCCTATTTCTCTCTTTATCTCGCTCTCTTTCTTTCTCTCTGTCACGGTCTTTCTCCTTCTCCTTGTCTCGGTCTCTCTCTTTCTCCTTTTCTTTAGTCTTTTCTTTTTCCTTGACCTTTTCTTTCTCTCTTTTCTTGTCCCTGTGAAAATCCAAACAGAAACCCATCTTTGAATTTTCTAATAAAAATTAAAAACAACTTCTATAATATACATTAAATTCTCAACAGAAAGCATGGCTCTCAAATTAAAAAAATAATAATTACACAATATTTAATTTTTCCATCCCCGTTTGCCACGAAGGAGAGGGTGATCAGCTAAGAAAAATTTGGAAAACAGATTGGGGAAGGGGGAGACAAAAATTAAAACAAATCATGATCTTCTGAGTGATGTCATTACGCTTTGAGAGAATGTCTTTCTTCACCTTGCACTTAAGTTACTATACATACATATTTTCTGTATTTTGACAAGAATGAGACAAACTCTGCAATTTGTAAATTTATACTTTTCTAACAGGAAGTGTAACTATGTAAAATGGACTGCAGAATAATGACTCCCACATGAAAAATGACAGTTGACTGTACAGGTCTTAATTCAACAGTATTCCCTCACATAACTATCCAGGAACTGCTTGAAAGTCCAACATCATTGTATACACAGAAAAAAACTCCCAAGAATAGAATTCTACCAAACAAATAATTTCAAAAGGCAGACTATAAAATCAAAGTTCAATTGATACAATCCATAAATCTGTAATGTTACTAGGAATTAGCAAATTATCAAAAGATTAAAAACAAAAAGCCCACAACACTGTTCACGGAAAGACCAACACCATTTCTTAGGAATGGATACTCACCGAGAACGAGAACGACTTCTGGATTTCCGCCTTTCTCTAGATCTAGACCGTTTTTTCAGGGGACTTCTGGATCTCCGTCTGTCCTTGTGTCTTGAAAGTGATCTATTGCCAGATCGACTTCTACATAAACAACATCAGAAGAAAAATACTTGAATATTGAAATTTCATAAAAATTAGGTCAACTGAGGAGAAAAAAAATACATGAATATTGCCTCAAAGGAAATTAATATGCAGTTTTCAGCTCAGTACTGTACTGCGTACCAATATTTTCACAAATATCTAAACTTGAAGTTTTAGCAGGTGCACACCCTCTCCTTCAAAATTACACCAGTTAAATAAAACTTAGTTTTATTACAAAAGCATAAGAAAAGCATAGAATACTAAAAAAAATCCTATAACCTTCGTGAATATTCCGTAAGATATCAATTCAAGTCATATTAGGATAACTGTCCTTAATAAACTATACCTCACAGAATCTACTACAAACAATTGCTAACAGTTTGTAAAAATAATTAATTACATTTTTTTTATTCTCAAGGCCCAGTCATGTACTGAAGTCTTGGTTTCTGAAGAAAGATGGCTTTACTGGCCTCCTTTTGTTTGGTTCTCTAGCCCTACAATTTAACAAACAAAAAAAAAAAAAAAAAAAAAGAACCATTATCTGTGGTTTACATTTAGTCAGATTACCTTCACAAACCCATGGTCACAAACCCTTTCAACTGAATTATCAGAATTCTCAAAAAAGAATGAGTATTTACTACCTGATAAATAAACAATGCAAATAACATTCAAATACTTCAGTAGAAATCTGTTAGTCTTCTGATAAACATATATAGTATAGACTCAGAGTTAATGAAGAAAACAAAAAAATTTCTTTTAAGATTACTATATATTTTTCCCCAAATATTCCCGATTTTGGGAGGACCATATCCCCTAGAAAAATAATAAAAAGCTGAATTTGAATACTAAATTTCAAAAGGCACCTCATTAGATATCTTGTTCAAGAGGCCAAGGTACTATTATATTAAACTTACCAAAGACAGAAAGGCCATGTTTATTACCCAATAAATCCTGAAGGACAGGAAGATACACAAAATACCAGCTCCACCTGTCTTCTGCAGCTCAAGATGCACAGACAGAGTAAGATATACCAAGAGCAAACCATTTTTCCTTTTTTTTTTTTTTTTTTTTTTTTTTTTTTTTTTTTTTTTTTTTTTTTTTTTTTTTTTTTTTTTTTTTTTTACCTATAGCTTGCTTCACATGGCGATTTAGAAGTACAAATTATTTACAGAGTAGATTAATTTAGTCAGAATAAGCTCTTGAATAAAAATATATATAATAGAAATGAAAGGAGTTTGGGGGATTATAGACCACAAGAACAGGCAAGCGATAAAGGAAGTTACTCTTAGGGATAAAACTACCTCAATGAATCAGAGCATCCTTTTTTCAGTATGTACTCAAAACTGACAGTAGCAACAGTAAATCATTAAAAAAAAACAAACAGAAAAACTCATCTCTGCCAAAAAAAACAACCCAAAACATAATTATCAACAACTGTTCATAGCATAGGGTTTCTGGAAAAATGCAAATTTATCTTCTAAAACACAATTTGGTTTGCTCTTCACAAAATAATATGAAGATTACTACAATGTTATGTATTGCACAAAACAAAGATTGTTTATCAATTATGTCCTGAATTAGGGAAAGAGCAGAGAAGCATGAAATAAGAAATGACCAAATCTTTCTTCCAGCATTAAAAAAGTACCCCAATATTTTGCTGTCATTAGATAACATGCAGAGTCCTACTATTACAAAATTAAAGTTTACACTTAGTTCATATTTCTGTGCTAATATTACTGATAGGGTGCGTAGAGGAACACCTCTGGCCACCTATTCTGTATGTAAAAGAATTCTAGCTGCCCTGTGAAAAGACAAACATGTAGCAGAGCTGTCACTGCATTGCTGACCACATTCAAATTTTTAAAATGTAAATTATCAATCACATATTGAGTTTTTATTGAGGGTTTGGGGTATTTTTTTGGCTATTTGATGTAGCCAAACATCTTTAGATTGACTAGGCAAATGCTCAGGAGATATTCCTCACATTCAGAGGCTACAAATTGCAATTTCATGAAGTGTTTGCTAAGAGTCACACAGGAAGACTGCCTCATTCTTGAGAAAAGAGTTAATGGATAACCTTCAAGGGCAATACAGCCTTTATTTTCTTCACATGTTCAAAGCTTGTTCCTGAATTACTCAGATCTGAACAAATTTAATGAAGCAAACTCTGAAGAATCAAAAACCATTTCCAAAACCATTATCTTTTAGGTTCTAAAAAAATTAGCTTTACATTTACAGTACAGTAAATAGAAATACGGCATTTGTTAACTAGATGTTTAGAAATTTGGGAAATCAGGAATTTTCTACCAGTCAAATGACCAGCCAACATATCTGTTCCAGGTACTAACAGTAAAAAATGTTCCACCCACAAAAGCCAGATAAATATTGCTTTTTAAAATACAGAAGTCACAAAATGAAATAAGGTTGTGCTACATGGCACAAATTGTACCTTTTAATTTGTTTTAACCAAAAATAATCCTGAATGTGTTTAGCATATTGAGGGAAAGAGTATCGCTTCAGACACAAAGCTCCTAGCTGCTCTAATGTGGTTAGTATAAGTAATTAGTGCTCTCCACAGTGATTCTGGTCTCATAACCAAATAAGAAATCTCTGTAAACACCACCACGCAAGAGAAATAACATGATCTCCATGTCCAAAAGAAAAAATACACCTACCTGTGCTTTGAGTGTGATCTTTTCCTTCTAGATCGGGATTTTGAACTAGACCTGGATTCTGAACGAGAATGGGAACGAGATCGACCGCCTTTTCTTTCACTGCTCTTTCCAGACTCTGAGAGGAAAAAACCACTTTGCAGTGTAAGCTCAGAACATTTAAAGATCCCAGTTAACAATCTGGCACAAGTGGAATGTACCACATAAAGTGCAAGGGGCCTACTCTCTGCACATCTTTCTTCTTTGCAAATATCCTTCAGAAACATCCAAGAAAGTCATTGCATATACTCGTTGAGTGCAGCCATCCTGCAGCAGTACACATAAACCAGATAATTATAAACAGCTAGCTCTACCAGGAATGGGATTTATGTTGCTGCCACAATGAACAAGATTACAACATGTTCTCCTCTTGGTATATTATTTAATATAAATACTTTTTATTTTTAATATCCTGAGAAGAATAAATTTAGAGGGTGTAATTTTGAAAATGTGCATAAAATGTAAACAGTATTTAGTACTTTATAGACTTTTAAATATTCCAACTACTGTACAAATATTAATGTTTCACTCCTCAAATATTCTTTTGGGGGAGGAAGGAGTGGAGAGAAGGGGGTGGAAAGTTTGATCCAAAGGCCATGAAGTCAGTGGAAAGCTTACCAGTGACCTCGGCAGACTTTGGTTCAGACTCCAGAAGACTGTTATTCTGCTGCTTAACATTGAGGAAACTTTAGAGTTATATTTCTTCCAACTCTAAAAAAAAAGATCTATCTAACTTACGTAAGTTAAAGTCTAAGTTTGTTAATAAGAACAATAAAATCTCACTGATTGAAAGAAAAAGCATAATCTCAATTCCAAGTTTAACAAGTTGAGAATTTTTTATGCTACGGTTTTGCAATCAGTTTGAGTTAGCATAAATGAGCACTAACACGGCGGTCTAACCTCTCAACCCACCAACACCTTCCTCCTTGCCCTAACATCTCAATGTTTACAGGGATGAGGGAACGAATCTAGGCRAAAAAACTCCATTAAAATATGTGACGTTTTAACCCAGATTCATTCTCTGATCCCATTTCCTATGAGGATGCACATAGTCTTGAGCCAGCATGAAAAAAAAAAAAAAAAGTGTAGCACAGGGACAAAATTAACCTGCAGAAGATAAGGAAAGTATAACATTCCTGCTTTTAGTAGCATGCTAGCTCCTTCTGATCATAAAACTATGGCTTTAATGTGTGCTAGAGGAGAACAAAATAAAACATAAAGCAATTCATTTTAAGTGTTTGTAAAGTACTTTGAACTTAAAAAGCACCAATACTATTATATGGTTTAGCACTGACTTATTTTTGAATGCAGTCAGTAAGTAAATATCTGAAAATAAGATACAATGAAATAAAAAGTTAACCATATTCCACTGCCTTGTTGCATAAAGACAATTTTGATTATTTACATATTTTTCAAACATATCGTACACTCTGAGTACCCTTTTCCTGTGTTTGAAACTGCTCTTAAAAGCATGTGCCAAGATACACACAGAACATGCCTGGTACATAGTGAAAATAGTATACCTACCTGGCTCAATAGCAGCAGATATGAAAGACTGGGCTTCTCTTACTCTCTTCATCACTTCTTCAAGTTCCTTGGCAGCAGCTTGTGGTGTCATTTCAGGAGGCTTCACTATGGCATTATTGGAGTGATTTATTCTACATTAAGGAACAAAACAAATAAAGAAACAAACTTCAATCCACAAATACTCAAAGAGGGAAAATGAAAAACAAGTAAGAAAGTAAATACTTGAACTTCCACTTATGACTAGAAACTTCTTCCTAACACTCAATTGCTCTATCTAAATATCCAAATATAAATATCTGGCTTTTATTGCCTTCAAATCTTGCCACTTTGAAGTATATGTTGCACACCATTTCTACGTAAATTTACACAAATATAGGTTTAAATATTTTCTAGTAGGAGTCTAGAAATCTATTTCTGTAGTACAGATCAAATCTGTACATTAAGGCCTACTAATCACATATCCATTATATTTAATGCTTAATTAGAGCAAAGGACTTTACAGATTCTCTGACTGTTATCTACTGTCACTACCACACAATCAAATATAGATATACTTTACTCTATACCATATTCATAGAGAAGGTTATTTTCAATCTTGAAATTGGAGTTTACAAAAGCGAGATAGTTTGCTAATCAGAAGTCCTTACATTAAAAACAGTTCATCATGGTTTCTAGCACATCAGTGTCATAAATGCGTAAGGATACTAAGAAATCTCACATTCAATATTTAACAGATAATTAATTTCTTACTTCAAAGGCCTGTCTCCAAACATAACTCCATTAAAGGCAAGAGCTCGAGGAACAGAATTTTGGTCTGCAAATTCCACAAAAGCAAATCGTGTTGGCTGTGTCTCATCACCTGCCATTCGCACAAATTTGACTTCTCCAACTTGCTTAAAGAATTCAAGCAGCTGATCTGCTGTTGTAGTCTAAAAAGAGTCAAAGAGCTCAGCTGAAGTAAAATTCATAATGAAAACCATTTATTTAAAGTATCCCGTAACATAAGAGCTATAGATTTTGGAAAGAGATTTCACCATTACTACATAGGCAACACGAATCTGGTAATATTACACTTTAAGAGAGAGATTTTTTTTTTTATTCTAGCAATCTCAAGAGTATACTATGATTTAAAACAGTGCAACCACAAGTCCTGAAGTCCTACATTTAGATTATAAACGCACTTGCACAGGATTTTGTACTTTTCACATACCTCATGGAAATAACTGATAAAGAATTTCCTTGTGTACCTATGTCAAAGCTATTTCTGCTATTGATTGTGTTTTTGATCAATACAATAATATACTGAAAGAATATTACAAAGCCTTGCTTTTCTCTGCGGTTCTACTAGTTTGCAATTAGTTTTGTTCTATTAGGACCAACAGCACTCTTCTTAAYAGTCTAGTAGCTTCTTCAACAGTCAAAAAATTCCTCCCCCCCCCCAATCAAATATTTATACAGCCATCAGTCAAGAGCAAACAGATTTTCAACTAACCCTTAATCAATAATGGCTGCCATATTAAAACTTTCCTTTCAAAGAAACAAAAGGCTGCTTATGCTAATTTTGCAACTTTAAGACAAACTGCTATCCTTCTGCCACAGCCAATTTCTTGTACTTTAGCAGATGAATTTCTTCTAACTGTACTTAAGCAATAGTGAAGTGTTGTGGGGGGCAGCTACCACAATCTCGTGACTTCTRAGGCACTGCTCAGCTAACACTTCCCAGTTAGACACCTGATCAGCGCACACCATCATAAGCATGTTTCTTGAATTCAGCTAGTGTGATATTCCCAGCATCCTGCTAGAATGAATTACATGGTCTGATTTGACCTGATTGCAGTAGCACTCAGAATTCAAAACACCACCAAATTTTGCTTCCGTTCCTATTGTCATCAACTACGGAAAATTCTTAACACTTAAGATTATAACTTATAAACTATAGTTCTTCATATTAAGCTCTACGTTAGTATTTCCAGTATCAAGAAAAGCAAGCTACCTGTGAATTCAAGTTTCCAACATAGACTGTTCTCCTGATTTCATCAATTTTGGATGGGTCCACATTCCCCATAATTGGTGGCTGTGGTATTTCTCCCAGCGCCGTAATGTTAGGATCTAATGCTGCTGCTGGAATAGCCCCCAAAGTGCCAAGTGAAACACCAAGCTAGAAAACACAAAAACAAAATATTCTTTTCAACTGTGCATTGGTGGGAGATACTTCACTTGGTAATAATTGCCTGCCTTGTGTATTTCTGCAGAATCACCTACTGAATACAGGCAACACTTTAAACTGCAAGGTCCCAGTTAAGTACTTTTTTAAAATCAAATCTACCCGTAACTAACTTTCTAGTTAAGATTTTCTATGTGCTATCAGTTACCACCTTATCAAAGAAGCTTGGCTAGGAACGTAGCATATCAATCGGATAATCTGCAGGACGGAACTTCTAGCGCTAGCAGTCAGTCAACTTGAGTTAAATGCTTTCAGGCACTGCTAATTTCCTTATTTTTACCACTACAAGTCTTACGAGTGGATGAAGAACTACTGAGGAGCGATCTATTTTGGTTATAAACAATCTTGCTTTTAGACTGATAAGAACCAGGAAGGAAGAAGCATGAAGACAAAACATGCACTGAAAACGCTATGGTCATTGGATAGAGCCCCTCACAAACATGCGCAGTTAATCTAACCCAGCATATCTTGGTCTGACAAATGATCAACAAAATCCTAAATCTTTCTGTAACTTATAAACAGAATACACTACAATGTTTTGCTAGTACTGCTGCACCAGAAAAGCCCTGTAGCAGATATTTAGCCTTCAAATTAAATTCTTTTAGCAGTGCAAGCTCCAGCTACAAATTTTCTCTCCTCAAGTACTTAAAACCAAGGAAGGGATCATCACCATTATCATGTATCATCATCATGGAAGCGTGATTTTTCACATAATCATCTGATGGTGGTCTGACCATAAACCTTCTTAGCACAGATCCTGCCTTAGTAATAGGCAGTGTGAGAAGCCACATCTGAATGTGCTATGTTACTACTATGTGCCTAACACAAGCATCTGATGTTTCTAGTTCATCTTGCGGTTTCTGATTGGTCACTTACACTCCAACATTAAAAAAGTAATTTGTCATCACTATTGACAGATAAGTAATGAAAACAATTTTTAAAGCTATATGATAAGCATAAATTGCTCACCACAGAGCAGCTTACTCCATTCTCAAGCATAGCAAATTACTGCTTCTGCTGAAGGGAAGTAAATCTAACAGTAAAGGGAACAGCGGCACAATGACAGGGTTATTTAATACAGTGTGGCATAGTAAGGGGACATTCCATGGGCAGTGCCTCTGCCTTCCACCTGCTTGTGTTGACTACCATTACCCAGAGTCCATCTGTCCAAGAGGCCAACAGCTAGTACCTACTGATACAGCAGCAGACACTGTTGCTCTTATCCAACCAAAAAAATGCCTTGCTTTCTTAAAGCAAGATGAAGTCTGAAGTCTGAAGTCTGAGATTTTGTTTTTAAAATTTTCATCCATGGAACATGAAAAAAATCATTAATATCATACTGAATACATGCATAAAATTAACTGGGGGGGGGAAGAAAGTGTTTCTAATTGTTGTCTCTCTGTTTTCCTAACATCTGAACAGATTACCAGAAAGCAAAGAACTGTTACAAAAAAACCCCAGCAGCATGTGCTAAAGCAGTTAGAAACCCTACTGAAGGAAGGCAGGGAATTTTTACATGGGGTCAGTGTGAGAAATCAGACTTTCTGCCTAATGAGCTGTATAACAGAAGTATTTTCTAATAGTACACAAATTGGTATTTTCAAGACCACATACGTTTAGTACTTTTCCTGGGCGCTTCTTTCAAGTAAATACTGCTTTTGGTTATGTCATTTTAACTGTCTCTTCCTAGACCCACTGTGAGCTAACCCTTGAAAGACAAGCCACAGTAGACAGCTGTAACATCCTCATGTAACATCCACGGATTACGTAGTTCTTGCGCTCTGAGCACAGAAGAGGCTGCTAGTAGAGAGGAAGCCAGAAACCAAACAGCAGCTGAATTTTACTTACTGTAGTCAAAGGGGTTGGTGTAGGTATAGGAAGCAACCCTGCACCAGGCATCAGGCTCGTCATAGTAGGAGCAGGCGCCAATAAAGAAAGGGCTTTGGCTTCATCTGGAATTTTACCTGAAGAAGCAAATAAAAGCGTTATAGAGAGTTGGAACACTACACAGATGTTACTTGCTATGATTTTACAATTACCCTTGCATTTAAAAATGGTAATAAATAAGAATGAATCTATCTACCAGATCCTTACAAAGAAATAAATAAGAACTTAAGTTTTTCCTTTTACCCTGCTCTACTAGGAAAAACAAAAGTGAGCAAAACTTCAAAGACTAGCAATCTCATTAATGGATTATTATTTTAAAAACTGAATAATGTAGACAATTATTTAACACTTTGAGCTATGGGTCACCTGTACTGGAAACTTAATGTTCATGAACCAAACGATATCAAGCATGGACGCTTTCCCAGGACGGTGTTTTCGCGGTGATCGAAAGTTGTTTTACACATGACAACCGTTCGTGTTGGCTGCATCACTAATAGCACACAGAACATCAGATACAGAAAAGAAGAACATTTTTTAAAGTTTAATCCCCAGAAATGGCAAATAACCAAATCAGTAAAAGAAAAAAAAAGAAAAAACAAAGTATGTGTTAATGGAAATCTGTGCTTTTTCTTTCTGTGATGCTACTACTTTTGCTGTAAAAATAAATAAAAATAAATACTACTGTGACTCCACACAATCCATACTACAAGCGAACTTGGGGGCAGGGGGATGGGGGGAGAGGGGGCAAAAAAGTTTAGATCTATACTGTTTTCCATTCTAGGTTATCTCAGTTTATCTGAAATTTTGACAAATTAGTTGTAAATTTACTGAGATTGAAGAAAATCATAACTGATCAGCTAAGCAAAGGGTATTTTCCTAAAACATGCATTTTCTACTGTTTCAACCACATCATACTCTCCCTGTCATGTTAGTATCTTAAGTAGTATCTAATCTGAAGTAAATGTAGGTTTCATTCAAAGTTGGTTAGAACTGACTGCTAAATTAAACAAAAGAATCTCCAATATTTAAGTGATTTAACAGTTAAGAAAGCTAATAAGTATGTTTATTAAATTTCAAATGCAAAGTGATTTAAAGTGGTACAAATACTAAACACTGAACTGAAAAACTGTAGAAAGAAATTCGAATTACACTAGTTATCTAAGATATATTTAAAACAGCAGACATAACTGTATATATTCTATCTAATTGAGCCTTTTGGTATTATCTCACACATTTTACTACTATAAATGCTTTTATTTAAACACTGTTTTAAAAGTCAAGGAATCTATACATACTGTGCCAGTGCCTTCTACTGTTTTGATTCAAATAATATGATTTCACTATATATCCCTCACCTCAGGAATTTAAAATGAATATATCTAAATTTTTAATCAAAAAGCAAAATATGAGATAAACTTCAAAACACTGTCCATTTTTAACTATGCAAGTTCCACTAAATCCAACGGGAATCATACTACCTAAACAAAAGGAAACAACAACCAAAAAAGCATTGCGAACTGTTCTACTGATCGTTATCCCAGGACTCAATTACAATTAGATAAGTCCAAAGGACAAAATAAATTAAAATTAATTTAGATATAACAGAGGTGTAATAGAAAAGACAAACCAACAGTAACAACTTTTGTCTCATGACATCTATTTACAGACAGCTATTTTTTTTAAGTTTTGAGACACCTTGGTCATTAACATGTAGCAAACCAAGTCATTTGCTATCTAAAGGAGAAAAATAATAAAATCATTAGCACTTAAGAATTAACTGTGCAATAATGTCTTCCATGGCTTTTCTTAAAAAAAAAAAAAAAAAAAAAAAAAAGCATGAATTTGAGTCATAATCACAATATTCAGCACTGATACAGCTCTTTACCAGTCTTATTTTGAAGCAAGGCATGCAATCGCAGATATAGTGGGTTTGCCTGACTGCTCACAAGAAATTAAGTACTTTGCTGCATATCCTGCCTGTTGTTTTGTAGCTAAACAGGCTTCTGAATATTCAATTACAATAACTGTGCATGCAAATTAGGCATACAATTATATACTAGAATTTCTGACAATCAAAATACTTAAGTGCTTTTGAATGACTGATGAACAGATCATTAGCAACCAGACCTTATCCTGAACAGGCAGCATCTTGTAATTAACTGGATACTCATGCAAAATACTATATGGTCAAGAGACATTGCTGAAGTAAATCCGAGGACAGAAATGGCTCCTAAAATAGTCCAACTGCATTATAATTTAGCTGTACTCAGTAACGTACATAAGTATATGCCTAATTTAAAGTATGCACTTACATAAAATTCAGTATGCACTTAAGCAGATGAACTTAAGAGATGCTTAAATGCCCTTGTAAATAAGAACTGAGTTAGGCATATAACTAAACAGTGAGTCAAGTTACTTAAATACAAGCCTAAACTTTAAGCATGAGTCATCTTACTGAAATAAATGGAATTATTTGCTCAAATTTTGCTTAAGTAATCTGTTCAATATGTCCAGATAAGTAAATTATTATGGCAGTTCAAAGAATGAATAATTTGTGTATTTCAAGTATGAGTTGGTAACATTAGTTCCAGAATACTCTGGTCTCTCAACTACATAATTTTTTAATTTCAATACAAAATCTAGTTGGTCATTTCCATGCCACATACAAAGATTTGCTTGTTTCTTTTATTCAAGAATGATAAAGTGTCTATTTCTACAGACAGTTCTGTTTTGAGTATCTTCCTGTATTTTCAGAGATACTGTCTTTTTGTAAGTTTCCCCTCCAGTTTTTAAGATCAGGTCAAACTTTTTAACAACAATTCAACAGAAAAATAAAGGGAGAGAGGAGAGGAAGGGAAAGAGAGAAAACCTGAATTATAACCTGCAAATTTACTTTCCTGCTCTTCAGAGAGTTTCAAAAACCCCATAAATAATATGAGATGAAATAACCTCAAGAGTTATTATGAAACTTAAAGGTTGTTCCTAATTCTCCATAAACTTATTTTTAGAAGGAATATAAGCTCACAAAAATATGCAACAAAACATGTGGGTTATGACAACAAATTAGGACACTGCAGCTTAAGGATAACTACTTCAGTGTTTTAACTCTTATTATTTAAAAGTTGAACGGAAATGACACAGATATTTATTTTCTAATAGGGGAAAACAGACAAAATAAATATGTCACATATATCATATCCTTGGAAATATTTCTTAGGGGTTTTTGAGTGTTTAGTTAAACTAAGGATTCTATGATAGTTTATTTATACAACCTTTTCCTTTGCAAAAGGATCCAAAAGCAAACACAGACTACTCTGCATTGCCTAGGAACACCTTGTGCTTCTTACACAAAGTACGGTTGTCCTAAGTTATGTTTGTTACTTATTTGTATTTTTAAAGTAGTTAAGAGTCCTAGTCAATTTAGCCCATATCTGAATCCATTTTGCCAGACACTATACAGAGGAATTATCTGGGATAAGCAGGTACTAAACATACTGTTTTTACTGTTTGTACTGAAATTACATATTTAATCCCCCTCCCCACAATCTGCTTCAGCAATAAGTAAGTTTGCTCATTAAAAAAAAAACAAACAAAACCCCATAAATTTTCTGTTCACATGTACTCTAAACAAAATTACAGGAATTGTTATTTTGCTTTTACTTTAAATCAACATGGACTACACACTTAAGAATTAAATGATTTCTGTGTGATCCAATTCATGATTCTTATTGGATTTAGCAGCAATGACTAAAGAGATTACAGCTACTGGCAATTACCCTTCAACTGCCACAGCTAAATCCAACAGAGATCATGAAGCAAAGCTCTTCCCAGCTGCAGGTCACAGTCTGGTGGTGTGAAAGTGAAACCAATTGATCTTAATACTGCGAGATGCTTGAGGAGCAGACACACCCCCTAGTCCACCACTTCCATTTCAAGGGTAGCACTCCGAAGAAGAAAGAAGCTAGACAGACATGTAGGGATAATAACCTTTTAAGTCACTCCAGCAGGAAATGTCAGGGCTTTTGAAAGAGATGCCCAATAAGATATTTTTCCGCGTGGGGGGCTGGGGAGAGGACACCACTGGAGCATGGGAAAGTGCAACACATACATACATACATACACACACACACAGAGAAACAATTCAATCTTCCCACAAATAACAGTGTTAAAAGACAATGTGCCTCACATAATACAGTCCAACCAAAACCTCAGCCTGCATTTGTACTTATGAGCAGTAAAGGGTTTTTCTACAAGTTACAGAAGACAAAAGGATAAAATCTTACTGCCACTGAACTCACTGGAGCAAGATTTCACCAGAAGTAAGCAAGTATGTCATGATATCTACTATCTAAGAAAGTTCCATTTCAGAAATCGTTATTTTAAATACCTTGTACTTGATATAAATGCAAAGCCTTCTTTTAAACAGGCCACTCAATCTGAAATGAAACTGCTCTGCTGGTAATGAGAAAGTGGCAGAGTAAGATTCATGACTTCATTTTGTAGATTTCTCCAGACTACAGGTTAAACTGTCCATTTCCAAAATAAACTCATGAAGCACAATATATGAAAAAAACCTTAAAACTGAAATATTTTTCACTGTTCCAGTCTTCTGACATACTCTGTTGATTTGCTGAACTTACATGCTTAATTGTACTGCAAATTTATCCCCAGTTTACAACATACAATTTAGTTAACCATATTCTAAAATATCCACCATTCTATAAGCAGCTTCAGGTCAACTTCAAAATGAAACACACTGAACCCTTTACAAAACACCATTTGTACAGAACTGAAGTACCAGTTCACAAGTACAAGGGAAAGAGATTTAACAAAACAAAACAATAAAGGGACAAAATAATAAAAAAAAGAAAAACAAAGGAAAGAAAGCAAAATAAAATAAAAACAGAGACAGGGCGTCCATCTTCAGCAGGCCAGACTTCGATCTCATTTCCCCCATGAAGGTTTCACTTGACGGCAGGTTTAGTGGCATGGCAAACAATGCCTAACTCAGGCAAGTGTAACAGGTCTGCCTTGGCCAGTCTAGTCATCTAATAATGCACAAATATCACACAGAGAAAACATACAAAACCAAATTAATAGTCAAAATCCATCTACCAGATAATGTGGACATAAAGTTTAGAATGATGATAAGGGTGGCATCTTTGTTATTTTTCAACCTTTGCTTTCTCAAAGCATAACATTTAAAGAAAAACCCACTGATGCACAAAAAAGAAGTCACATTTTGACAGTGTGATAATGTAAACTTCATTTACAATTACATTTTTGTTAAAGTGTTTGTTAAATGTCACAAAATTAACATTCTTTTCATTGTGCAATGAACCCCTCACATTTCCCTGATGTACCACTATTTAAATACACACTAAATTTCAGATGTTATTATGGTATTTAAAACCAAGTTTTCTGCATTCCATCTTACCTTTTCTTTATGTTCAATTCAACGCATGAAACATTTCAGTACTGGCACTGTTGGCCAGGATAGAATTTAACCTCCCAGCAGAATATAGCCATTACTATTTTAAAGCCTGTGATAAACTCTGTTAACCCCATTAACAATGCATCATACGATGCATAGTGAGTCAAAGATTTTGCATTGTGGTCTCCAAAACCAGGCTTTTCCCCCCCCCCCACATAGTAGATTCTTCAGAAAGTTAAACCTTTGTGAATTCAGATCTTTACAAATTAAAATCAATGCTTCTGTAAAATTTACATGGAAACAGCACTCTGACATTAAAAAAAAAAAAAAAAAGATCTTTTGATCTCACAACCCAATCACCTAATCATGCATAAATATCTCTGGCATCTAGAATGATTTGGAACAGAGTGACAATTGTTCTATAATACATTTTCTCAGAAATTTCCACATCAGCTACAAATGGGGCTGGATTTCTCAGAACTTTGATTTTATTCTTCTTTCTGTCATCGTCTACCACCAAGAGACACAGGAAAATGTAGCTTTACCTGCCTGTTGCCATATCACGTTAGGCAGTGATCTCATCACAAGCAAAACCCCAGGAAGTGTTGTTCATTCATTAGGCGGCAATCTTCCCTCTCTGGCAGTACTGAACCAGTGTTAAAGTCTTTTAGATGAAACATAAAACTAAGATCCTGAATCATTTATAGTCATTTACTTTGGGGGCATTCTTTCAGTAATACGGAGTCTGGTCAGATACATTTTGCCTACCCAAATCCCATTTCCAGCCTTCAAGTAGATACAGTAATGTCCTCTCTGTAGCTTATGAATAAGTTCAAAAAATAAAACAAAAGGGCCCCCAAAACAAGGCATAAAACAACTAAAAATCTACATTTCACAAAGACAAAAACATGTGCCATATGCTCATGCTAGTAACAGAAAGTGAATTCCAGGTCAATATAACCTTCAGTTAAAGTAGTTTTAGGGACTATGAAATTAGGAGACTTGTCAGAGTTTGCCAGGAACAGCCCAGATTATTTTTATAGGGGCATTAACCTCATGCTGTCCAGAGCATGACATGGCAAGCAGGCAAAAAGATATTCTGGGACCACTGTAAAGTTGACCAAGTCAACACCACTTTTTAAGCCAAAACTTGATTCTTGCAGTAAGAGCCATGTTACTAACAGATATTTCTAAACGTGCTGTAGCTTATTGTTGAATCGTTCTAAACATTGTTCTTCATGGCAAAACAGCTACCCTGTTAACACTTAGCTTCACTCCATCAGTTGGAATGTTTCCACTCCAAAGAGGCAACAAGCCCAGTTTCAAATGGGCAGACACTTAATTCCACAACGATCCCAATGAAGTCAATGGGGCTCTATATAACTCCAACCACCTGCCTTCATACACTCTAGTAATATTAGGTCTATACTTCATAGAAYTATATTCAAATCTTTGGGGATATTATGTTAAAAGTAGGTATTACTCTTGAATTCAACACAGCTATAACTGTAGGGCCTCAAAGCTAGTTGAGGGAATGAATATCTATAAATTTAGTACTCATCATATATTTTTATCTTGTTAGAAGTTACAAAAATATTTTACACTGGAAGCATTCTTGCATTTTTCAAGAGATGCCCAAAACCAAAAAGAGTACCAGTATGCACAAGAAAGCCTTTTTATTGCACACAAAGTAGTATTCTCCACTGTTACAAGAAGGGAAAACTGAAATATTTTTTAAAACTAGCAGCTAAACGTTTTAATTCAAACAGTAAACATCACTATGAATAGAACGTATTTTTTAATTAGAAAGAGCTAAAATGGCCAAAGGCATAAATTGCACCCCTACACAAATGACAAACTGGGATTCAGTCTAAAAGAACAGGAAAACCAATCAGTGTAAAAAAAAAAAAAAAAAAAGAGAGAGAGAGAGAGAGAGAGAGAGAGAGAGAGATGCATTAAGATCCAAAATGCCTCATCCTTTCAGTGCTCATTGACTTCAGTGAGAACTTTGTTTGGAAGTAAGTCCTATGTAAATCAAATCAAAGGGAAAAAATTACCTATTTACCTCCTTCCCCCCGAATATGACAGCTATGAAAAACTGAATTATCCTAATTTAAAACAAGTTTTTTTCCTAATGCTTAACTGTAATTAAATCTACATAATTAGGAATTTTTAATTCAAATTTCAATGCTGTTTTAAGATTTTTTTTTTCAAAAAGCAGTAAAATAAAATAACAATAGAGCAACACCTCCTTACAAGGGGTAAGCTTAAAACAATTAGCAGACAGGACAAAGACCAACATTACAGAAGAACATCTGAAATACCAACCTTCTGCACAGGGCACAACTATCAAAGCTCTGTCAATAAAAACCGTGTTAGTTAGATGCTGGGCCACACCAACACTCGATGCTTCACGAAACTTAATATAACATACTTTGGAAGAAAAAGCAAGAGGTGCGTTGCTGTAAGATAAAAGGAAAAAAATAATTAGTCGTAATAAATAAACGTATGTATGCATTTTTAACCATTACTTAAAAAAAAAAAAAAAAAAAAGTAATTCTTCCAAATGTTTGCCTTAGCTCATGAGCATACTACAAATCTATTTTATCATTTGCCTTAGTTTTGTATAGTCTAGTAGGATGACACTTGAAGAGGTAGGTAAGCAGGAGAAATTCACTTRTAACAGGATAGAATAAGGAAGAAAATTACAAATACATATTTTGGTTAATTTGCTTTTCCATTAGAAAGCACACCAATAGAGATTTCAAAAAACATAATATACTGTAATCTTGATCAAAAATTTTAAAAAAGTTTGTTTTAGAAAATGTAAAGTATTCCCTCGTCGAGGTTTATATCCTTTATACAGGCAGTTTATTTCTTCATAGAAAGGAAGTATGTGTGAAGTCTTCAGAGTGAAAATACAGTTAGATATTGCAGCAGCTGTCACCAAGTTCCATTTGAAAAGGCCACCCCCCCCCTTCCAGCAAAGCAGTAAATAATAGAAAATATGCTGCATGCACTGTTTCACTCTGACCCTCCCTCAACTGAAACAGAAACACGCTCCTAAAATTCCTGGAAATACTAGAAGTAGTTAAAATTTAGCCCACGGGCTCCATCCCGTAATTCCTCAAATTCCAAGCAGGTACTCCCAAAGTTGTTGTAAAGAATCTACTAATTAGGCTTCAGTATTTAAATTCAAACTTAAAAGTTTTAGATACACTATATCCTCATGTTAATTGCATAAGCGAACTAAAAATTTAGACAGAGGCAAGTAGACTGATCCCAGAAAGATAACAGCTAGGGAAAATATCTAGGAGAGCCAGTTGACTTCAGAATTTCAGAATTACAATCAGAAACATTTAGGATGAGAAATTCTGTAAAAAAATTAGACACATCTAGGAAGAAAAATAAACACAGGGTGGGAGAGACACAAGACCTTAAAAGAATGCTTCTTCTTAATCCCTTTAAAAAGGTAACAGTAAAGTTACCACTTCCCAGATTCCTTTCTGCAGAAGGATGCTTAATGATATATATGACAGTCAAGCTTGCACAATTTAGAAAAAAATTGCTAGATGACTACAATTCTTCAGCACATACGTTTCATTTCTAGTGGTCAATGTTTTCAGTTTAYACTTTTCATACTTAGGAAGGAATACATATATGGAATGGCTTCCAAGTCGTCTAACTGCCTGAGTCGGAGCATTTCCAACATCAGAGCTGACAGAGCTGTGTCTTTCCCAGTTTCCCACAGAACTATTTGCAGAAAAGTGAAAATCCCTTTTCTTATATTTTGCTCTCTCTAGACAAATAATTCTGTTGATTACTAGTTGTCTTGCCCCCAAAACTATTTTCATTGTTTTCACTTCCAGACTACCTTCTCCTGCCTCTTCCTGCACTCTGTGCCAGAGAGGTTTAGACTAAAACATGTTCTGCTATCTTATAATCCTACAATCCTACGTATCCTGAAGAGGCAGAATTTTTTCACTGCAAAGATACGTTTTATGGCAATGGCCAAACAGTGCCTTAAA
>NW_028186945.1:2516740-2580692 GCF_003343005.1 Rhea americana | reverse complement strand
AAAAAAGAAAAGAAAGAAAGAAAAGAAAACATGCCAGTTTTTAACCTAAACGTGTGAAATCCCCAGTAAAGGTCTCATGGTCTACACCATTCGAGACTGAACATCTGTAGATTTTTTTCCTTTTTTTAAAAATCATTGCTAACTGAAAAACATAATTCTGCTTTGTAGACAAGGCAGTTCAGGTCCATAAATAATCCTTATAAACTTAAACATCTACAGAACCAGTCATCACTAGTGTATTTTTTGTAGTATTTTTTTCCCCTATGTTTCCTGGATTTCAAACACAAAAGCTATTTGGAAAGTTACATTTAGAACTACTGTAACATCAGAACACTGCTGTAAGCAAAGCTCTAAAAGAAAATGTTGTACCATGAAGTCAAAGTTTCTTAAGAAGGTCTTTGATACCACTGACCAAGAGCATTAAAACGAAGACAGCAGACAGGTGCAGTATGATAAAAGACAAAATCTGCTAGTTTCTTTAAGATCTGATAATAATCAAATATAAATTACTTGAATGAAATTAGTAGATAACAATCAATACCCTTTTCTCATTTCCACATAACTTGATCACTGATATCATCTGAAGTCCATAAATAGGTGTTTTTACAATTAAAGTTTCAATGGAAGTCTTTCAAGAGAGCAGAACAATACATAGTTCTACAGATAAGTCAAATTAGAAATTTTCTTGTGAGGAAGTAGGTAAATACAAACAAGAGCCACCAATAACAAGTCTGATCCACTAAAAGATGATTCATGGCAATGCTTCTTCAAAAATAAGAAAGATTCTTGTCAGTGCCAGTGACAGGTAGCTAAAATCAGAATGATGATCATATGGAAACAATTTCTTCACTGCCAAGAGTTTCCAATGCCCTCAATGCTGACTCTGAAGGTGGACTACTCACAGTTTACATAGGCCTCTTTGGAAAATAATGGCAATAATAAAGAAGCATTTATGCTATCTGCAGTGTGAAAGCCTTTAAATACACAAGACAGCAATATAAGGTAGAAACTTCCCCACCAAGAACAACTCTTTCAGGAATATAAGTATTCTTAAAAGGATGTCTGATAAGCAGTGACTGAAGATACTGAAGGATTTTTGACCAGATGAAACTAAAAACATGAAGTGATAGATTTGAACACACATTAGCACAATTTAACTGAACATTCCCGGGGGTGGAGGAGGGGGCGCTAGGGAGAAAATCCWCCCAATCACTTTTAGGTAACAAAGTGAATGACCCTGACAGAAACAGCTACTTTAAAACTGAAGCCCTAAAACACTGCTGGGAAAAATCACTGGGTTCAGCAAGCACCCTGGGATTTCTGAAGGATTATCTTGAAGAACCTGCTTTTCATTTAAAGCATTAAAAAGGGAGATAGTTAATATTTACTTGTATACTAACTGTAACAAGCCCCCTCTCTCTCTCTTCCCCTCCACATTTTGAATGCTTACAACGGCTTTATTGGCAGGTTTAAGCGAACGAGCTCAAGTAACGTATGATGCAATGCACTCCTCACAATTTTCTCCTCTTTTCATTTCTGAGCACGACGCAGGTGCCGCCGCTGTCTGAACAGCTGCTGCTCGAGCGGCCCCTTCGCGAGGACGAAGGCAGCATTTTGAACACAACAGGGCCGGGCCGGGCCGGGCGGCGGCGGCTCGGAGCCGGCCGGGCCGAGGCGCCCCCGCCCCGCTCGGCACGGACGTGAGGGAGGCGAGAGGAGAGCCCTGACACGTCTCCCCCCCGCGCCACGGGGACTTTCAGGCAACGCGGGAGAGACCTCGGCCGGGCGCTGTGGGACCGCGCGCGCGCCCCGGCGCAGAGCTGTGGCTCAGCGTCACCGCGCTCCCGCCGGCGGGCCGCAGCCCCGGCCGCCATCACCAGGCCGCAAAACCCGCCCTGCTCCCACAGGCCGCTCGGAACACGCCGCGGCTGCGCCCGCTCCCGCCGAGGCCGCCATCTTAAGCCCGGGCGAAGCGCCTTTCCCCCAACGCGCTTCCCAGGACGAAAGGCGGGACCACGTGACCTCCTCCCCCTTGAGGAGACCTTCGTGCCCACATCCAAGATGGCACGTAGGGCCTTCTTTCTTGTCCCTTCTCTCCACCCTCCCGACCCCTCTAGGCCTCTTCCTCCTCCCAAGTCTCTATAGCTCCGGAGGCCGGCACAGGCCTCACTTACTCCGGGGGATAGAGGCGCAGCTCCTCAATATCTCCCAGGAAACCGAAGAGAGTCCGCATCTGCTCACTGGTTACGGCCGAGGACAGATTCGTGACCTGGATTACAGATGTGGGGCCCAAGGGGAAGCCGAGCGGCACCCCGATTCCTCCGCTGTTCATCATGGCGGAGCCCGCACAACCTCTCCGCTCGCGGCGGTGCTACACACAGCCAAAGAGGCGGACCTGACGACAGAGCGGAGCGCGCGGCGCCTGCCAGAGCGACCCAGCGTGCAGACGCTCTAGCGTCGGACTCGACTGCTCCCTGGAGGTGTTTCTCGGCGGGTAGCCGGGGCCGTTCGTCTCGCGCTGGCTGAGGCTCTTAAGGGAGCTGGCGCCACCGTCCCGCTCCGACTGGCCTCGGCGGGGCTGGCGGCGGACTGCGAGCCCGGGCGCCAAGGTCCTCCTGGAGGAGGCGAGGAGAAAATCCCTCGCCTCTGTCCGCTGCCCGAAGGAGTCGGAGGGGGTGTCCCCCTGCGCGGGGCGGGCGGTGGCCGGGCCTCAGCCCCGCCTAGAGAGGGCCGCGCGCGGCCCGGCCGTTAACGGCCGCTCCCCCCCCCCTCCACCCGCCCCGGCCTTCTCCCACACGAAAGGCCGCGGCGGCAGTCTTGGCTGGGGGGAAGGAGCGGCCGCCGGCTCATAGGGCGTTCGTGTAGCAGAGGAAAGGAGCGTGTCCGCCCAGGAGCCGCCCGCTATGCGGGCGGTTACGGCCGGAGAGGTCGTTAGCTCCATCACACGTGTAAAGGGTGCAGCTGTAGGGACAGTGCATCTGGCTAATCACAAACGAGGCGTAAGTATCTTATTAGTTGGTTTTCTTATCCTTTGGCAAAGTGAAAGGCTTCTTGTTTCGAACTTGCAATATTTAAGAGTCTAAGTATAAAACCCTACCTTTAATTGGTCAGGTTTGGCTCAGAAGGCTGATTCGGCAGGAAATCCAGGTGCTCTGCTGGCAGATTAAGATATGCCCACAAGAAATTAAAGAAAACATAAATAAGTTTGCCACTTAAATATTTTTAGTAACTCAGTTCAATAACCTATATTAATAATTCTAAAGTACTGGCTGTTTAATTATGCTAGAGAATGAACCCTTCACAGCTTTATATTCTATTTAAACAAGAAGGGTAGTAATAGGTTGTTAATGACTTTATTACAGCTTGACTGGCGATCTGTCCCAATTGCATTGATTTTTACTTGGAGTTACAGTTCATATTCTCTGGAAATAAAATTAACTAAAGAGAATGAGACTGAGCACTATATGTGTGTGTGATTGGTATATTAAACCTTAACTGTAGTCTGTCTTTAGCTTAAGGGGTGAAGATCTGCATATCTTGGCACTGAAAGAATAAGGTTTCTGTTTCAGATGTGAGCATTCTAGCTTTTAAGACCTTCATATACCAAATCTGAACTGAGAAGGGACTGAGATAGTCTTGAAGCTATCTAGGCTGAAAAAGATAACGAATTTGTGAAACTTCCTTGAGTATCTAAGTCAGTTGTTACGGAATCTTCATGGGTAAGTCATGGTAGTGCTTCATTTATTGGTGCTTGTATATTTGGATTGACAGTGAGCTAATACTTTAGAAAGGATCTGTTACAGAGTTTTAATTAAAAGAATTCTCAGACAATTGTTTGGAATGACTTAAAATGACCTACCTATATGTTTCAAGACGTGTTTATTTGAGAATTCTAATTAATGCACAGTCATATTCTTTTTCTAAAGGGAATTCAGATCCACAAAGTAAAAGAATCCAGATCCAAATTAAACCCTTTTTTTGACATCCCTACAGCTTCTTATGTAGCCTAAACTCAAAGAAGTTTAAATCCTTAATGTAAGTTTAACTTCACAAAAGTTAAAATCTTATAACATATATTAGGCAAAATTAGTCTGATATGGTTATTCTACCTATACAGATATTACATAAAGATTTCCTGTGCTTTAACCAATACATCCTATCCAAAGACACAGCAGGGATTTTTAAACTGTTACTATAAAAAGAAACTATTAGTACTTTGGACGTTTATGTCCTTTTTCCRTGGATCTCTCAGTGGAGGGTACCAGAAAAATGAGCTCTAATATTTGCTAAGAGAAAACTTCTGTGATGTCAGAACTGACTGGGATAACAGTTTTCAGGTTTTAATAAAACAGAAGGGAAAACGCCACTTACATCTGATGTTTAAGTTCCTATAGGCTGAAATTACCTTGGAGAAAATATGAAAAAAATAGATAATCTGAAGAACAGCAAGGAAAAAAAAAAAAAAGGAAAAGTTGGCACCCTCAGTGCACAGAGACTGTTGTTAAAATGCCAGAAACAAATAATGAATGCCAAATTATTTGAAGTCTAAAAGTATTTGAGGAGCCAGCATTATACAGGAAAAAAATAAAATAGGTAAAACTGCAGGAGAAAGAATCAATGTGCAAATGTTTTATGTTAATGATGATTCAAATAAGGCCTAGAAATTAGATATTTTATTTTATTTTTGGAGCTGTCTAATCCATGGCTGATAATTGTGTGTTAGCATTGCTGTCTTTCATTCTGTTGCCCTGCAGAATGAATGTTTCAGTTTTTGCTGTAAAAATAAATTTTTTAAACCACTGAGAGGACTAACTGGGAGTGTCATCATTCAGCACTAAAGCTGGATAAGCAAATTCTCAGCCCTTCAACTGGACAAGAGAACTGAACTCAGGCCCCCAGGGGCAAGTTTTCCAACCTTTAATCTGAAGGGCTCATGCTCTGAAAACAGGCTGGACACAGTACCCTTAGCCACAAGTTTCTGACTATCAGTAGAGTTTAGATGAAAGTTTGTTAAGTACCTGCAGTTCTAAATATGCCCAGAGGCAAACCTTCCTCAGAAACATACTTTTACTGTGGAGAACATAGGTATCTGTAGGTGGCAGCTGAAATACAGTGTGGCTTTAAGAGATGCCAGAGCTGATCTAGAGGATAGATACTTATGCCAAAAGAAGCAGTCACACTCCCAGACGTGTGGTTTCACCTTCTCCATTGTATTTGCAGTTGTTTGACCTGATGTAGGTTTTATTTTTATTTTTTTTGAAAGTGTGTGTGTGGGGTGTCTGCTTAGCTAGCTGAATCAGCTCGTTAAGGTAATGAGAATACTATCAGAACCATCACAAGAAGGGGGACAGCAAGGCTGTTCCCTTTGGCTGTGGTGAGCCATGAGATCAGTTCATTTCCTTTGTGAAACTCCATCCTTAGACTGCTGATCTGGCGTGTGAGCCATTTGTCATATATATATAATATATATATATATATATATATATATATATATATATGTGTAATTAAATAAATTCCCAAGGAAGTGTTTTTGAAGAGGGAAGGATCAACTTAGTGTACAGGTTTCTTTCACAAGGAAAGTTAAAATGAATGAAAAAAAAAATCTTCAATTGATAGAGTGATATACAGTCACATAAGGAACAAAGATAGTTGTACTATGGGTTAAACCTATGATCCGGTGCCTGACCCATTAGTGAGTAAAACTGCCTTCTGTTTCTACTGTGAGCATGAAAGTGGAGTTCAGACTAAAGACTCAGATAAAAAGAGGACATCAGTTATATCATTTTCTAGATACTCTCGCCTTTATCTGTGACTGGGTTGATGAAGGTGATTTCTTAGATGCTAGAAGGAGCCACCCTACAGCAGTTGACCAAGCAGTAAACAACAATTAAGCAGGGTCCTTGGTGCAGCTAGAGGTGACCCCCAGCCTTTCCTTTTGTGTCCTGTTACCCACCTGCTCCTGCCCAGACTCCCAGGGCCCAGGAGCTCGTGTTGGCCAATGCTGTTCATGCCAGAAACTTTGTTTTGAGAAGATGAGGAAGGCCATTAGAAATCCTAGCTCCAAATCTGATCTTTGTTCTGGATACTGTGGCTTGGCCCACTATTATACACATACCAAGCCATCTTGGTCCAACCTAGATAGCTGAAATGAATAGTGCTGCCACTATTACTTCTTCTCTAGAGCTCCCACTAGCAAGAGCTTCAGAGCTGTCTTCCSTTGTCAACTCATCATCAGTACTGTTATCTGGCAGGAAGCAGAGCTTCACCAGTGGCTGGCAAAAGAGGCATCTCCACACACAACCTGGCAGTGGAGGTTTAGAAGGACACTGAGGCTCCAGATTGGACCTTTCTTCTTAGAAGAGCAGCAGTCTTCTGTTAAAGCATCCCAGGCTAGTGTTTTTGTCTCCTTTTCCTCTTTCTCAACCCAGGTTAAGTGTAATATCTGGAACAGCAGCCTTATCCAGCCTTCCACCCYATTTCCAAAAAGTAGGAGTTAAAAGGAAGTAAAAAGGGGGGAGTGGGGAGAAGGGACTGTAGCTCATGCAGTAGGGTACAGAGATCACCAGGTATTGCTTGATCCATGAAGAGACTAGTGAGAGAGCTCACAGAAGTTAAAATAATAATAATAAAAAAAACTCAGTAAGCTCAAATAGCTGGAGGGATTGAATCTGCTCTGCATTGCTTTTCAGAGCGTGAATACATCACCCATTGCATTTCTTCAACATTTATGTGAGGAGATTGTTAAACTTCCTGGCATGTCATAACTCTCTTAAGTAGCTTCTGAGGGATAATAGCATGTGTCCTCAAGCCTGCAAACTGTAAGCCTTTCTGAAAAACACTCCCAACACCCTTTAAGTAACCTAGATAGACAGATATTCTGTCTTCTGAGTGAAAGATGAAGAAATCTCCATGCATCTCTGCGCTACAAATGTCACATCTTTGATCTTACATTTGAACCAGATATAAAGCAGCAGGACAGGTTAGAATCATAGTAAGGTTGGAAGGGACCTCTGGAGATCATCTAGTCCAACCTCCCTGCTCAAGCAGGCTCACCTAGAGCATGTTAGACAGGGTTGGATCCAGGCAGGCCTTGAAGATCTCCAGAGAAGGAGACTCCACAACGTCTCTGGGCAACCTGTGCCAGTGCTCCATCACTCTCACAGTGAAAAAATTCCCCCTCACATTCAGGCAGAACTTCCTGTGCTTCAGTTTTTGCCCATTGYCTCTTGTCCTGTCACATGGGATGACTGAAGAGTTTGTCCCCATCCTCTTGACACCTTCCCTTCAGGTACTTGTACACATTGATCAGATCCCCCCTCAGTCTTCTCTTCTCCAGGCTAAACAGGCCCAGCTCTCACAGCCTTTCTCGTAGGGCAGATGCTCCAGCCCTCTGATCATCCTTGTAGTCCTGTTATCATCCAAGAAAATTAAGAACGGACCAACATCAGTTTCTTGGCAATCCAAACAATACATTTTTACTGAGCTCCAGTCCTAGAACTTGCTAACCATGATTTCAGAAAATGCTTTGCAATTGCAGAGTTGCCCAGAATTGCTAAAGGTGCTTGGGAGAACAGTTTTATAGTCATTACATTAAATTTTCAAAAATAGGCATTAATATTTTTTCTGGAAGGAGAACGTTATTCTTTAATTATCCCTGTTCATGATATGTAAAAACAGGTGCAAATTATGCTTCAAAGATGGAACTGATTTATCAGCAACCACAGTGCTTTGCATTGTATATTCTAAATATATACAATCTCTTTCTTCTTTTCCTTTCCTTCAGAGTTTTTCCAGATTAGACATAGTGGGGTTTTGCAAAGTCGCCTGGCTAGCACACTTTTCACATACTGTGAAGGCAAACAAATGTTAAACTGTCTATACACTAACAACATAGATGGTCATATGGATGAATAAGCAATCCTTGAAAACAAAAAGAGATTTTTTTTTTTAGCAAGACAAGGCAAATCTGAGAATATAGAGAGCAAATACTAACCTTTTTTCATAAATTTTATTTCCTGGTCTTCACATGAGTTTCATAAAGCAATTATCAGGAAATGTTAATTGCAAGTACCAATAGCAAAACATTTTCAGTTCAGAAGCAGGTTACAGTGAAACCTGTTTTAATGATCAGAAAAAAAAAGTCACTTTCTGTCTAGGAAGTCACCTTTAAAGCAGGTAGTGGGTGGGCTGATGGAAGCAGACAAACAGAAACTTTAGAAGGCTTCTTCAGCCTTCCATAAACTGAGCCTTAAATACTTCCAAAAGAATTTTCTCTGCAGAGCACATGTTTTGTGATATAAAATCAAGGAAGTCTTGAGGAATTTATATAAGGTAGACTTTAACTTCATATTCAACTCTACTAGAGCACTCAGGGCTGTGAAGCCTAAGTGGAGGCTTCATTTGTAATTAGCTTGTGATAGTTACCTGTCACAGAATAAACACAACCATCTTTGAAAGCACTCCGGGCAGCTGTCCATAGTGTTCTGTTAAGGAGAACAGGCACACAGACAACACCAGTCCCTTCTGGGCAGTATAGCCTGTGTTATTCTAACAGAGAGAAAGCTAACTTCACACACACAGTTTACATAGATGTAGGATCCTGTCAGTACTAAACAGCACGTGCCAAATCTCTTAAGAAAGCTCTGTAGCTGCTCTGTGCCTCGGGACTGTTGGTATCCATTTACTAGCATGTATTAATGCTGTAGGTTTTAGAGTCAGCTTGGTCAACAGATTCAATTTAATATAAGTGACTTAAAGCTGCTGTACTAGCTGACATTGTTTGTTGAGTCAGTGTAACTGACTTCAGTAGAAGGTAGTAGCATAATACTGACTGCAGCTATGATTTATATCAGAGCTGAGGGCTGAAGGAGCTGCATAGCATACCCCATTACATGACCTGGAGCATGACCTGGAGTGTTGTTTGAAACTGTTGGAGGAGCTACATCTTCCTTAATCTCTTCTGCAAGTCCATTGGGATTCTGTGATATCTGTGCAAAATATTGATATGGAAAACTCTGCAGGGATATCCAAAGGCCATGGTTATACAGTTGCTGACTGCTACCCTCTTATCTACTACTGTACTGAAAAAATAAAGAGCGAAAGGTAGTCTTTTGTAGTCTTTATCTACCATATGTCAGTTTATAAAATTCTGAGAGAAAGGACTTAAAGAAAAGTGAAAAAAGGACTTTTTTTTGTAGACAATGATTTCAATCCTATAGGTATAAAAAAAAAATCACAAAAATTTAACTCGTAGATTCTGGGATTAAGTCTGTTCTCAGACATGTGAGCACAGCTCTGTAACTTCAGCAACAATTCATGGATATATCTCTGGGTAGAGTTCATCTGTCCAAGTTTTTAGATTATTAAGGTTGTGCAACATATACAAGGTGATTTCTTTAATCTCACACTAACTAGGGACCTTTCTTTCATATCATCAGGCTTTGGAACTACATTGTGGCTAGAATTACATCTTATTTGTGCAAATCACTGCCAGAAACTCATATGTAATCTTAATGGAAYGTGTAGAGATGCCTTATTTGTTACAAAAAAAAGTGCTGCAGAAGAGAAAATGCATAGGCAACAATACCTTGACAAAATACTACTTCATGAAATTCAAGCATCCAAAACATAAATTCAAGAATCCTAAACATTCCTAAATCATAAATTTAGCAATGTTACAAAAGCAATTTAAGAAGTCTTATACGCATCACCATTTCTTCTACTCTAGCTACAATGTTTAAAAAATATGAATGAAGCTTTTTTTTTGGCTTTGCTCCACCTACCCTAATTATCTTCACTGTCATAACGATAACTCTATTTAACTTAAAATTGAAAAAAGTTCAAGTGCATCTGCTTGTGTTACGGAAATCTTCTCCGAGACCCTGCAGATAAGAGCCAAAACCCACGACTGTACAAAAGAAGAGGCAGCCAAAGTTTGTGCTTATAAGGTTAGGAAATGGAGACCCTCATGATGGCAAAGGCTGAAAACTCACCGTCTACAGATCTGCAACTACAGGCAAGGTACATTGCCCTGGTAACAGCAGAGGGGCTGGGAACTGTGCCCACAGAAGCAGCCAAGCCTGAACCATGCAGGAACACCAGGAGGAAGCGGTGAGTGATAGTAGCAGGAGACTCCCTGCTGCAGGGCACAGAGGTCCCCATCTGCCAACCTGACCTGCTGTGGGAGGTTTGTGGCTTGCTGGGGTCTTGGCTATGTGACATTGCAGAGAGACTGCTGAGGCTTTGCCAGCTGTCAGTCTGTTACCTCATTGCTTTTCCACATGGAGGCAAATGGTACAGCCAGAGGAGACCTGGAGCACATCAAGAATGAYTACATGGCTCAGGGGGTGAGAGCCAAAGGCATGACGGCCCAGGTGTTTTTCTACATTTAAACATAAGAACTCCCCTCCTCCACACTCTAAGGGGTTCAAAGCCTGGAACTAGTTGCCCAGAGATGCTGTGGAGTTCCCATCCTTGGAGCTGTTCAAAACCTGACAGGACACTGGTCTAAGAAACCTGCTATAGGTGACTTTGCTTTGAGTGGGGCAGGAGTTGGACTAGACAGTCTCCAGAGGTCCCTGCCAATCTCAAATTGTCTGCAAGGCTATGAGAAGAAAAGGTGCTTTCTTGAACTGAGTTCACTAGTTCAATCATTCTTAACCGGTAAGAAGCTTGGAAAAATACTTTTAACTTTCTGTAATAATGGAGACACTCCTAAGTCATTCTCAGAAAGTCATTCAATATCTATTAGAAGGCTTGCTGTATTATTATTACTTGCTCAGAACATATATAGTCAATGCAGGTCTACTAATTATAGCTGATTTTTTTTTAACATGTGTTCTTTCTTGCAAGATCTTTAAGCTACTTCAGTAATGTTTTCCATTATTATCTATCTTTTTCAAAGTGAGAGAATCTAACAGACTAATTCTTACCATCATTGCCAAAATTGTTAATTAGAGAGAACCAGCAACACTTTCTGTTTGATTACAACTTTATTGAACAGTATTTGAGGAAACATGATCAACAAGTGAGACTAGTGTTACTAGTTCAAATAGGAGAACAAGCATGAGCAATTTCATTTTTTTCTGTTCTTCTACAATAGAAACAATGCTTGACTTCCATCAATCTGTGTTAAGATCAAACAGCATTACTGGCAAGGAGAGCCTAGCTGCCAATGGCCTGGTTAATGTTGCAGCAAACGACGTTTGGAATAGCCCAGTAAATCATATAAAGTAATACTTTCTACTAACCTGATTGACGCATAGAATATCAAAGCATATTATCGTCAAGCTAAGTACAACAATAAGCTGATCTGCAAAAAGCTGTGCTTGAGAAATCTTGTTTTATTTGGGTACATGAAAGTCTCAGTGAATTTGCATCATTCTCAGCAAAAAAAAAAGGCTAATCTTATAGATTTATATTTGCCCAAAGAAGTTGTCTGTTTGTCAAACTGCTTTTTCCACTTGCCATAATATTTTTCGTCAATTCGTTGTTCTTTGTGTGGTTCTGTAATGTCCGTTACTCATCTAACCTACTGCAACTCTCTACTAAACAAAGATTAATATGTATATTGTTCAGGGGAAAACAGCACATGTGGCAATAGGATGGCCATTTGACTTTGATACTCCATTTGATAGTATTTTTCAACTGAGTATGGTTGTCAAATAACTAGATGTTTCAGTGTAGGCTATTTACATATCAACTCACATTAGTACTTCTGCAGGATGCTAAAGATGCTGTATTCTTTGTCCTCTTTTTCAAGCAGACGTTCATAACTCTGCAACTACACCCTGAACTCAAAAACACAACTAAGAGTCTTCATGAAAAAAAAAATCCAAACATTAAAACAACAACTGCATAAAGCAGTTTGAGTTTAGGGAATTTTTGACATCCATGACTTCAAGAAAAGTTTGAGTGAAGGTACAAATGTTTAAAATAATGCTGTCATTTAACTGTAGCTAGCACCTTTGGTTCTCGTGGTTCTCATTAAAGCATACAAGTAGTGTGCTGGTGTTTGCATAGGTGTTTGAGAGGGGGATATATACACAGGGAACAAAYGTGCCTCTTACAATAAAAATATTATTTTTCTTGTGAATTAAAAACAAGAGACAATTTTCAAATGCTTATTTCCTACCACGTTTCAGAGTAGACTGCCTGTTCAAAGTGACTTCTGAGAATTCTGTTATTTTTCTTAGTTTTTGCGCAGACATGTGCCAGGTCAGGTCAGTATATTTTTCTGCCTCTTGTAATCAGTCAGGAATTTTACTCAACGTATAAATTCATGTAAAGAGGSTTGCTCAGTTCTACAGGTCACCAAAACCTCAATTCTGATGGTATGAACTGCTTCTCATCAAAGTGGGTTATTAACATTAAATCGTAAAACAACAGCATAAATCTTGCCAACATCCATAGTTATTTCAAGGCATTTTATTTTGGAGTAAAACTGCACATAGAAGTGGGAATTTAGAAAGCACCTACTTTATTCAGATTCACATCTGAACTAGCTTTCAAGTACAGACACATCCGATGATGTTAACTTTAAGCATTTCACAGATTATAGAGCTCATTCTCAAGCTACAGTTCTTCCTAAAGGCCAAAAAAAAAAAAAGCTTTCCTCTGCTTCCCATCATTATACTTCTCAGATTTATCAAGTATGCCTTACTGTGATTATTTTAATGAGGTGGTTGTGTASTAGAGGCAAACATCTTGCAGAACACAAACAGTTCTATGAAGTTCTTCAGTCAACATCATCTGTAATCTCAAAAATGAAGTAAAATGCACTTAAAAGATAGGGCCAGTTTTCTCTCTCTGCCCAGAACCTTTTTGAAAAGATTTTTCTAGCATAAAATTTTTCTATTAGTGAATTATTTCTACCAGCTGAAATTTTAGCTCAAACCTTAAAATCCTAAACATACTGAAATGAATGGATGAAATCTCAATTTTCATGTTGACGGGTCTTCAAATATCCTGCCTCATGTACAGCTGTAATCTATAAAGGCCATCACTGTTAAATTGAAACAGTTGTGAGATTTTTGCATCTGATCTTTTTGTTTATCTTTTTGTCACATGAAAAAGGTTAGGACTATTGCATTTAGCATAGCAATATAAGTTAAGAGTCAAATCAGCAGCTGTTGAAGTGTGTTTTATAAAAGGAATTGCCTTTTCCGTGTAAAATTGTGCAAATAATCAAAGCTAGAAGAGTGTTACTTAGCTTTCAGTTCTTTTAGAAGTTATTCCAAAATAAGATGGAGTTAGCTGACAACCAGTAGCATTTGGTAGTACTTTTATCTCTGGATTGCATGTTAACAGCAGAAGATCATCACTACCACTGACAGACTGGGAAAGCGAGTCAAAGCAGGCAAAAGGTAGATTTGGAAACAGAATCTGTATCCAATTATCATTTCAGCACAGCATTTCGTCAATCACTTAAGAAATCTGTATTTGTTTTCCAGGCAATACTGCTTGGATTACAGAAGCATGTCTGCTTCAAAAGGATTTTTTTTTTTTTTTTTTTTTTTTTTTTTAAGACGACCCTCTTTTAAGCTATATGCAAGTTCCTGTAACTGAACAAGAAATTTGACGAATATACATTTAAAATCAGTAGTGTATGTATGTGTAGGAGAGGAAAAGAAAGTATTTTAAAATTCAGCTTTTTAATTTTAATTAATTTTTTAATAAAGGCCCCTCGAGCTGTGCCCCCACCTGAGCTGGTGGCTGGCCCAGAAGAGCTCTGGTCCCTAAACTTTGCAATACAGCTTGCTGAGCAGAGRAGAGAGGAACCCTCCTCCAGCCCAGGGACCACAGTAATTAGGCATCACCTGTGGTGGAGAGCATGCAGCACACACAGCCTGATAACACAGCACAGTGGCTGCTACTCATGCCTGGGTTGGTAAAGTCCTTAACCACAGAACAGTTTGTGTATTTTAATCCATTTCCTGTTTAATGCAGAAAGGCAGGGGCCCAAGCCAGAGGACATCCCCTCCCTTCCAGAAGGGCCCGAATTATTACATTATAGGGTCTTGTTCTCCATCTTGCTTCTCTCAGACAAAGGAATTTGTACTAAGTTTTCTACCTCCTGATAAATTCTTAAAATATACGCTATATTATTACTTCTCTTTAATCATATCACAGTTGCTGGCAGAAGCATATAGAAGAAAACACTTTGTCTTCATATGAAGTTTTATCATATGAAGTATTTGGGGCAAAAAAAACAGTTTTGAACAAGTAAGAGGAAATCTGAAATAATTCAGTCATGAAAGTTTACTTTCTTATGAATTAATTGTGTAAGTAACATCAATAATGGATTAGCTTTAAAAAAAACCTAAAAGCTACAAGATTTTTTTTTGATTATCACAAAGAGGAGGTTTAGAAGAAAAGAATTTGTTTTAAAAAGCATCAAACAGGAAGGTTATCATTATATAAATTTAATTATGAATATTTTTATCTGTTATTACTACAGGTCTCAACTAAGTTTTGCAAACAAATACTAACATTTTATTTGTAACTTATGCAAAACCAGTATAAAATAATATTGTTACAAAACAAATTGATCTCAACATTAATGCAAAAAAATCTTTCAAAATTTTAGTGTTTTGGTGACATGTTAAAAAAAGCATCAGTATTAATGCTGTRATTGAATAATTACAGTGTACTATTCATAAGCCACAAGTCACTTACTCCAGAGTTATTTCCATTGTTTAAATCACCAACTGTATTTTCACAGCTTTTAGAATTAAAATGCAAGAGAAAAAAAAATATTTGGAGAAAATAAATTTGGGAGAGTATCTGGAAAATACCTGTTCCAGCATAGTTTCTAACCTTTGCATGCATTCAAACCAACCACCAATCATTTTACATTACAGCTAATCATTTAACATTATCTCATTAGCTAACTACTTCATTTTTCCCAGGATTAAATAATATGACAACTAACCAGCTATCAAAATTTCTCTCAGTATTTATTGGAAAACCTCACTTTCTCAAAAGAGGAGCCATGGCTTTCAATGAAGTAGTGTCGGCAGTTGTCTCAGCAAATGTATCTTCTCCCTGTTCAAAATGACTAGTGATTATGTTGTTTTGAGTGGAAGTTGTTGCAAACAAAAATCAATCAAATATGCTAAAATACTATGATGTCAGGAGCCTTTGCATCATACTTTCAGATCATGCATTTTACCAGTGCATACTTACAATTCAGTAGAAAGCTTTCTCCCCCGTTTTCTTCCCCCTCAATGTTTCTCTTGCAAATCATCAAAATCAGCAACTGAACAAGAACATCTCTGTAGAGCATCTAGAGCAGTGGTACCAGTTCCACTATTAACAGTCATTCCTTAAGTAGTTTATCCAAATCAGTATTTTCACAAGTCTTGCAAATGAAAGTGAATATTCTGTCACCATTTTTAATTTTGCTAGTGAGGAAACATAAATAGCTAAGCAATTTGCCATATCCAGCTATATCTCCGGAAATGTATTAAGTGCAGAACCTTATTTCGCTTCATGTTAGGCAGCTGCAATATAGATGTTTAAGCTACTGTGATTGCAAATGTTACAATTTTTCATGCCCAGAAGTTTAGAGCACGCTAGAAAAGCCCCATCATTTCAGTAATACACACTTGCATACAGAGCTGTCCTTGGCCATCTTGGAACCATTGCCAGCCTAGCTGCATGATACTACGCTCCTGCATCTTTCCATTACATCTCTGAAAGTGTCCTCTCTCAGCCATTAAGATACACCAGCTGTAAGTTAACTGAATGTTTCATAGCTCTTACACTGCATTTGTAGTACATGGCACAGTGGGAGCCCAGTTTCGAGAGGTGCACAGATGCTGCAACAGAATCTTCTGGGCACGTTCTGAAATCTGGTTTAACCCAAGTCAGTGTCCGATGAAAAGGTAAACTGTTGACTAATGAAATAGAGTAGCAGATCAAAGGCTCAGTTGCATAGGAGTCAGGCACACCTACAAATACCCCTGAAATGAGAAAGAAAGTAAATCTGAAGTCTAATGCAAAAAAGACAAAGACTCCAGAAGAGTCCACAAGGTTAAAATGAGGGGGCAGGAGAGGGGGAAGCCCCTTGAAGGAGGGGAGAACAAGTACAAAGAAACATCGGGAGGGACCCCGTGCTCCAGGGTCATCAGGGCTGTAATTCAGAATCCGTATTTTTTCCTGTAGAGAAAACACTCATAGTAAGTTAGTCAGACTGATACATCAGATGCATAAAAATAAAGGAAAAGACTATACAGTTTAATTGCATTAATACATTGTCAGGTGGTTTCCAAGAAAACTGGATGTAAAGCTGTGTTGCCTTTCCCTTGAAATTTTGTGCCCAGCTCTTCACTTTACCACGTAACCCTTGTATCCTGTCAGCAGAGCACTCCCTGTTCCTCGTGCCCTGCCTTCTCACCTATTGAAGCAATTTGCATCAGACATAAAAAGATTACTTATCTTTTTAGGAAGGAGCCACTAACCAACCAGCCCATAGCCTCCTGGAATTTCTTGGATACTCCCTGGCCATACAAACAATCCAAGCAGCAGCAAGTTTCCTTCTGCTCTCATTTCTGTTCTCTCAGTGAATGAAAAATAGAATAACTCACAACCATACAGAGCAGAGTCAAAGCAATACAGCATATTTATTCTTTGTATAAATACTTAGCCTAAGACTAATGTCTTAGCCTAAAGCTCTTATATTCAAATACCTTTATGAGTAAAGCAGTCCTGCAGTGCAATCCGCTAGAGCAGACCTCTGGGCACCAAGATACAGGGAGCCAGAAAACACAAATAAGCATTTACTGATAGATACTGATAGAGGATAAGGTCCTACAGAAACTATAGAAAAATATAATTGTGTTATGGAAAATTTCCTGTAAGTTAAAAAAAAAATCAGTTACACACAACTTTAAAGAGCATTAGTTTATTATCTATTCTCCATGTGTTACTCAAACAGTCTAATTATATACAAAAATTTGGAATGTTGAATAAATGCTGATCAGTAAAAACATTTCATAGCTGTTGACAAGGGAATATTTCTAAAAAATAATCATAAAAGTTTAACTGTGTTGCTTATTGCTATGTTTGTGTTCATAGAATGCTTTCAAGTATATACATGTCTTAATTTTAACTCCAGTCCAAAAGAGAAACTCAAAAATATTTACACAATAAATATGTGGGAGATTTCATTTTTTCACTGTATCAGTTGAACTGATTCTTTAATGAACTATATAGAATAGAAAGAATTAACAGAGTTTGCATCAACTCACTGCCATGCTGAGTAACTTACGCTGCTGATGTATTTTATTCTATTTAAAATGTAGTTTAAGATGCATTCAAAATGAAAAGTGCTGATATGGTTTCTCCTCCTGCTGAATCCTGGCTGGACTAATTCAGGAGACATCTTCCTCCCACTCTCTGTAAAATCATCTAGATTGACATTTATTTATTTACCTTTACACACAGACACCAAAGGAACAAACACATTTCAACCCATTACAGACTCCAAGGTTTACTGAATAAAATCAGCATAATCAATGTTTTATTTGATGATGATTAATTTGCTAATTTACTGAAGACAAACTTTGGCCAAGTATTTCCCCAAGAAGTACTAAGCTTCTTGCTGTAAATCTCTACTTCTGCACTTCTACCATAGCCAAGCAGTTTTTGGTAGCATTTTCCTGCAATACATAACTTTGCAAACTAAGTGACGCAATATAGTTTAAAATTTCTGTTAACATTAAAGCAAAGTAGAATACAGTATCATTTCTTAGTGATATATTTAAAATGTTYTGCAAAATGTATATAAAGTCCATCCAAGATCAGTAAAGAATCAGTTCTGCTTTTTGAACTCTTTTCCCTTCCCAAAGATCAGGTTATGTATAAGACCAAGTTAATTCAGGACTTGTCTGTATGCATTCCCTTTAAAAGGCAGTGTGTGATAAAAATAACATGATTAGAAGTAATGAAGATGTGATGATGTGAACATTTTGCATTTTCAATAAAAAAATATAAACTAAACAACAGACATCTTAGAAGGGGAACACTGAAGCCTGCCATTATATAGCTATGTTTCTCATTYTTTTCTTTAGAGATTAACAGCACACAGAAAATAAGTGAATTTTATCAAAATACAGCACATTTCTGCTAGTATATCAAAAAAATCATTTCCTATGTAAATATTACTGAAAATCAACTAAAAAGAATTAAAATATACAAAGAGTTGTTAAAGGGTTTCAGTTAAAATTAGAACTATACACAGTACAATAAGCAATAGTTAACATCTCTGAAAGAAGTGCAATAGTATTGGAGTTCACTTACTGCCTGTTTTTTACCGCTAGCTATATATAATTCCTTTCTCTTCCAGCTCATTTTTTCCAAAACCAAAAGGAGGTTGGTGATTTTGCTAGCTTTATTAAAAGCATTTGTTTTTGTACAAACAGTTTTTTTTTAAAAAAGCAACCAGAACTAGTTCAAACTACCAACTCATATATAATTAAAAATTAACTGCAATAACTAAATATTGCTCCAATGACAGGCTAATCATTAGCCCCGATTAAAAACAGTTACTGGTCTTCTATGGCACTTTTCCCTGGTCCATAACAACCGTGTATTAATTATCACTGCAGATTATGCAGTCTCTGTTCAATTACAAAGGAGAAAGAAAACTAACGTTTCTGGTAAACAGAATTAATAAAAGCATAATTGAGTATTTTATACAGTAATAAGGAACAAAGGCAGCCTGTGGTAAATCACTTATTAATATAGTTAGAAACCCTTTAATGACTCTGAAGTGTCTAGTTCACATTTAAAGTTACCTGTAGGAACAGCCCTTTAAGAAACATCATTACGAACTGGTGGGTTGCAAGTACGCCCTCCCTTTGCTCCTCGGCTCCCCACAGCAATTCTCCATCGCTACTCAAAGTTTCACAGACTTGCTTTGGTTACCTAGCTCCACGCGTATGGTTTCCTTTTTGATTAACAGGGTAATGCAAAGGCCAAACAAAATCAAGATGACATTTATAACCTTCCTATATCATTCGTATGTTTTCAGATGTATTTTACAGGCAACAATCTTAAAAACTGGCCATTTCAGTTTCATTTTTAAAATCTGTAAGATTAAAATGGAGTACTTCTCATAAAGATAAAAGCATCACCATTTGCACAAAATTGGGGATTTCCATGGCAGAGAAAAATCTCTGGGCACATTTCCACAGTACAGCTGAAAAGAATATGTATGCAAAAAAACCAAACACAACTAAACTTGAATCGCATGTATGCGATTGCAAATGAATATTCAATGACTACATCAAGAACAAATCCTGTAGAAGATCACAAATTTGTAATTATAGTCTTCCTAAAAAAAACACTGTAAGCTTTTATTGCATTTTCTATTGGTAGACATACACTCCAAAACTAAACAGTTTTTCTTCTCTCTTGATTCCAGATTTAGATAGTAAATAGTTGTTTCACCTGGCCTTTATTCCATCCCACCAGCACCACCTTCCATCCACCCATTCATCTATACAACGTGCACATAGCAAAGCCAACGTTTCATACCTCCTKTCCACATCTACAGAAGTGGTTTCACTAACACATTAATATCTGGTGAATAAAAATAAAGGCAATAAACAGCTACAGGACAGACAGCCCTGCCATCTGTCCGTTGGCTACAACCTAGGCTTCTCAAAGCCTTGCACAAAGTTTAGTAATGTGTATGAATTATCCAAAAATAAACCTACCATCTGTACAAAAAAACAACACAGGTTTGTTCTTGGAGTGATCCTTAGATTGCTATAATGCTTAAAAACAAGTTTATTCACCATATGCATTTCCAAAATGATTTCCTGTACGTTCTATACAGTGGTTTTTCCCCCCTTTAACCACAAGTTCAATATTTCATCTGTACAAATTTTGATCATAGTTCAAGTCCCTTTCATATATAAAAATAGTCAAAATATTCAGTTCACCAGAAGTCCTTTGATGAATTTGTTGGCTTTTTCCCCATATCCACAGTATTTATGAAGAAACCTCTCGTACAATGATGAGTTCCACTGCATTCTGAAAAGTCTTTAGCAAAGAAACTGCTTGTCCATGATCAATATTGATGAAGCTGTAGCCATTAGCCTAAAAGAATTGAAAGGAGTTTTATATTTCATGGTAGTTTATGAAGCTTAAACTACGACTAAAATAACCAATATTTTTAATGAACACAGGCAATAAAATATTGTAAATTACCTATTACATTATTGATGAACAGAACATGCTGCAGGCTACAAGAAATGAAACTATTTCCCTAGCCTTGGAAAAATTTTACCCCAAAGATATTGAATACATGAGCAAATAATTCTGTCTAATTCCTGTTACTGTATGGAGGTCTGGAAGTTTCCCCCACCAGATGTCTACACCAGTAAGAGAATCAGGACCTGTAGCTGGCTTTCTTTCCACTAGTAAGAACAAACATGTACAGAATTACTTATTTTAATTATTTATCCTGAAAAATACAATCTTCTGGTTGGAACAACTTGATCTTTGTTTAGCTTTTTGTATGCTAGCTGGCTTTTTCTTATGTTGGAGGAATATAGGAATGCTGAAAACATGCTGTGTTTTCAATATGCTTTCATTTTCAAAACTGTTCATGCTAGGTTGCAATTTGAGATGCTAATGTTTTTTTTGTTTTTTTTTTTTTTTTGAGAAAAACTGAAATGCAGCAAGTCTAACTCTATAAACATTCTCCAGGTAGGAATGTGGCGAATAATTTTATCATGAGACTAGCTCGCCAACTCGAAGCGTGGCTACAGCATTGTTGGAACATCCTGTTAACCTGTTTCCACAGGCGCACAAAGACTTCTACAGTCACCCTGTGCATTTCCTTGACCCCCTCCTCCCCCCCCCAACTCATTAGACAGTTTCACACAAGTCTGGCACAGAAGAGGTCTGAAAGGTACCAACGCCCTAGAGAAGAGCTGCACAACCACAGCCCAGAAGGCGTTTGCTCTCCTGCCCCGGGAAGGCTGGGATCTCCAGCTCTCCTGGCGCAGAAGGGGCAGCCAGGAGGTTCATGCTGTGACCTCCAGGCTATGCTCAGCAAGTGGGGAGCTTCTGCCCGTGCTTGCCCATCAGCCTGGGGAGAAGCAGTGAAGATGGGCAGGAACTGCAGGATGGAGGGGGTGTAAAAGCAAGGGACAGCTGGGGAGAGGGGATGTGAGGGGCAAGGTCTGACGCTCAGACGACGAGTTATTCAGAATACTGCATGGGAGTGACAGGTTAAGCAACTGAGTGACTGTAAAATCCTCATGAGCATGCTCACATTTCATCTCAAACAACAGCTTTAGGACTATTTTTTGTCTTCACAAGTGTGGAAATGGTCAGAATTTAAAAGATGAGCCAACTGTTAATGCTTCAGTCTTTATCACCTATCCTAATGTTAGTTGGAAGGAAACTCAAAGCATCATCCCAGCATACAAAAATGCTTCTGGAAAAGATACTGGTATCCTTTCTGTTCTTGGAAGGAAAGCAAACTGAAAATGAACTGGAATGTTAGACAGGCTATTTAATTAGATGACAACAGTACCTGAATTATTTTATCTCCAGGCTGCAATAGCTTAGATGCTGGTCCTTCTGGTTGCACTCTGGTTACAAATATACCCTTGAAAAATAGAGGTGGAAAACATTTCACAGTTTACTTCACAAATAGTATGGTAGCATGAAACTGATAAAATTCAAAACATTTTTTCAATTTTCCATTTCAAGTAGAGAAGCATTTAATACTATTGTACAGACGTATTTGCTTTTGTGACTGCCATCCTTTTCTGACTGCCATCCTTTTCTGACATCAAATCAAAGAGAAATGCTTTTAAGAAAGTTCTGAAGGGCAAATTTTAATCTGTCTGATGTTTAACTGAAGCCTTTGTTTTTGTGGCAGATGTATACATCAAGATGAATTATCAACCACTAGAAATAAGRTTGTAGGGTAAATCATATTCTCTTTTAAGAGGCTTCGTAAATGTAAGCCCCATAATTCACTTATCTGGAAACAGTTGCCTGATGTCTGGAAGACTATAAAGAACACTCAGCTAGAGTCATCATCTGGATTGTCACATGGCTGCAGTGCTCACCTACCCTCTTGATTTGCCATAGTCATACTTCTCTACTTCTCTCCTACCAGCTCCTGCAGTTTGGTTTTTGTTTTGCTTTTGAACACCGAAAACATTTACTGATCAGAATGATTTTAAACAGATGCATTAGTATAAAATACTCACATCATCTTCAGGTTTGAACGGATTCCCTCTACCGCCAACTCCTCCTGATATACTAAATCCAAGCTCAGGATCCTTGTCAATTCTCACTCGAATCTGAATGTTACAATCAAAGTTAGAAGAACTAGCTGAAAACCTGCACCTGAAACTATTACAAAGTAATTTTGATGAAGAAAAGCTTTTATAGAGAACAAGTTTTTGTGTAATTTTCTTTCTCCTTGTTCCTTCCAGCTGAATTTTACCAAATCTGGTTCCTGTTTCACACTGTCCCCCTTTTCTCTTGCCAGAAGAGTGAACTAATAAAGTTATTTTACACAAAACTTGGAGATTCTCATTCTAGTACAGAATGAAAACAAGGAGCTCAAAATTTTCTATAAAACCAAACAATCACAGAGGAAACAGCCTGTCTCCAGGAACAAAATAAATGGTGCTCACAGTGAAAGGACCACAAAGAGGTATRCAAATTTCTTACCATGATCCATAGGCAAAATTGATAATTTTCAGGCATGCATCAGACACTCAAGACTTTTTTAATCCTGACTTTTGTTTAGGGTTGCATACTATTATATTTGCAGTTTACTGAACCATTCTGGATAGCAAAGAACCCTGAACTGCATTGCTACTTTGCATTTTTTTTCATTTATTACATACATAGTGAGTTGGTGATCAATAAACGCAGCGGAGAAAGAACATCCATCTCAGTAAACACATGGAAGTGTAGATTTCTGGTATGTTCTTAAAAAAATCTACCACATTTAAATCTCTAACTATGTGCACATAAACAGAAAAAGAGCTCAAAACGACAAGTTTTCAACAGCAGAAAGGTTTCAACAGCAGAAATGCACTGAGCTAGCACTGTCTTCTGCTGGAGTTAAATTCCTAAACAATTTCAATCACCATCTACAGAGCAGCAGTAATGGGGGAAAAAAAAAAAGTAATCATTCACTGCTACTGACAGACAGAAATCATATATTCAAGTTACATTTTATCCTTACCTCTTGCTTTACCATTTCATGGCCTTGTCTGGGAGAACACTGCGATTGTGCATAGGGAGGTTGGTGGGCAACTTTCAACATCAGATAATCAATTAGTTGTTCTCTAGATGGATGTCTTGCTACTGATGACTGAGGAGGGAGATGGTGGACTTGGCTGTAGTTTGCCTGTGGTCTTTGAGGCTGGCACATCTGTCCATTTGTCAAAGGTATCTGAATAAAACATGAATGCTCTTTAAATCATTTTATGAGCAGCAAGCCTCAATTCTTCCTTAATTATTTCAGTATTTCTTATGCTTGACTGCTTTTAATTTTAGAAGTATTACTAAAATTACTATTCTGAATCATGTACAGTTGCACTCAACTTTCACTGTAGTCATCAGCTCCGACCTCCTGAGACTATATCTGAAAAATAAGAACTTTGAGCACTAGTCTGCTAGAACAGACTAGATAAATTCTTCTTTGTATATGTTTAACTGAGTTATCACAATTGTCTTTTTCTGGCAGTACATCTAACAGTATTGCTATTTAGATGATGTATTTTTATAACTTTTACCTCTAGTGCATGAATTTTCAGAATTTTTTGTAACAATTTCAGTAGATCATACACAACTTTAAAATCCCACACAGCTAACAAACAGAAATTATATGCTCACGGATCATCTTTGGGTGACCACAAGAAAACCTTCTGAGCAAATTCATACAGGTCAAGATTTTAATGTCAAAATTGTAATAAGAATATTTCCAAAAAAACGCTATTCTTTTGTTAGAACATATCTCTTAGATTTGGTACACTGACAACAAACAGTAAAATTCACAACTGTAAAGACATACAGAGCACTCAAATCATTTCACTACGAATGATGCTGCAGGCAACATTTCTTACTGAAACCTTCACTTTACTGTTTGGCACTGGAGCTCTGTGTAGAGATGGGCAGCTTTTCCCCTCCTCACCAGAAGGCCTCATGCACTTACCCAGTTCAAACAGTTCATCTGTCTGCAGAATTCCCTCACTCAAAAAATGCTAGAATTGAGTTACACATTTTTTCACCTACTACCATTATCTCACTAGTTACAGAATAAAAAGATATTAAAATACTCTAATTCTCAATATGAAATAGACATGCAAATTTCAATCTTTAACCATGCTATGTGAACAGACATATCAGAACCTGCTCTGTTAACATGCATTTCTATATCAAAGTGATTCTGAAAGGTGGGATTGAGGTCGGAAATATTTTTTCTGACCTTATTTACAAATCAGATGCATTAAAATTACAAAATTTTCCACTTCCTTTTCTGAAAAATCTAAAACTTGATGGGAAAGAAACTATTGATTATTGCATGGGCAAAGATTGAAAGTTTACACAGGCCACATATATCAATAACTGTGCTATTTCCCAGTATTAAATGTCTGTAGAAAGGCAACTGAAGTTAAACATATGTTAAAACATATCTATTGCTACATCATAATAAATTACAAAGATCCATTTATTTTTACTGTAATAAATCATGCCTGCATAGATGGCCCTTAAAGATGCATACAGAATGTCATCCTACAAGATTTAGCTAATTACCATTAAATTTGTTGTGATTTTTTTAAAAAAAAAAAAAAGTTTCATTACCTTTGATTTCCTAAAACCATTTGCCATATTTTGATTTCCACTTACAGTAATGTCTTACGCTTTAAATTTCTTTCAAAGTCCCTGCTGAGGAAAAATGAAAAACGTCCCCCCTCCTCCCAAACTTAACAACTTCTGTCTTCCAGAGAGAGAATGCCATGTTGTTTATGCCACCTTAAATATTGGTGTGAATGCTGAATCCTGTTTTATGTTTTAAATAAGCCCCAGTTCCAACTGCTGTCTTTTCAGCAAATGTTTCTGTAGATAGCAATATATTCTAGCTATGCTGTCATGTAACTGATTACCTGCACAGCTACTTTCTTCATGCTGTCTGGAGGAACATCTTTGAGGCTAAGTGTGGCAGAGGAGTAATTCTGCTGTCCTGAAATGAATACCTCATCTTGGCACTGTTCTCCTGGAGTAGAAGCCTGGGGATGCTTTAAACAGAAYGAAGAAGTAAAGAAGAATGCCTTCATATGTTAAAACTAAAGAATTTTCTTTTTAAAAAAGAAAAAAGCCACAAGTAAAGCATTTTAAGGACTTCATCGTTCTCCTATACGAATAACTAGCATATTGTTTATGTAGAAAATGAAAACTTTGCCAGCCAAGACCTCATACCCATAAAATGTTGCTGCATGTGCACAAAAGTTTGCAACTGCAGAGGGGCCTTTGATCACCAATACATGGTTAAGAAAAGCTAATACATGTTAAAGATTGCCCATTCAAGGATCCACAGGGTTAACAGAAGTCTTGACTTTATGCTGCTCACTACGGATACCATACCATCACTCGGGATGCTTAGCACTAAGGAATTGTTTCCTAATACTTCTTACAAATCAAAATATTTGTTTTCTTGAATATCCAAAATATCTTATAGTTTACATAATCAGAATTTTGGGGGCTGGGAGCATAATAAAATTTTTGTTCAAACTTTTTTCTAAGTTAAATTCAGAACAATTATTTCTTGATCACAACATATAGGACAAAATCAGGCATTTTTATATGTTGAATCATACACAAGAGCCAATTAGCAAACTATTTCACAGCATTAAGTTGAAAAGCCTTTAGTAAGGGTAAGGCATATGAAGTGAAAGCAGTTCAGAGTATTTGATTTGGTGCCCATAAAAAAAATCCAGCACAATTACACTATTTTATTAAAAACATTGTCTATACATAAAGATAATGCTTCACCAATTTACTCATTCCCCCTCTACGTATTGCAATAGCCTCCTGTAGGTACTCACTCGAACAACGTGCACACCAGAACCTCTTCCGTCTGCAACACTCAAGGCAACACTACCCTGGCTGCCATGCAGATCCCTAGAGCTGCCATAGTGAAAGCTGCTAACTGCAGCGTAATTGGAATTAAAGGACCTAGACAGCATGCTCTGAATAGAGAGGGGACAGATTTAACAGAGATTAGTGCAGCATGCATAAACCACAAGACATGTTATACATAGACTAATACAGACATACTCCATTGTCATGCAAGATAAACACCATGCAAACAAAGAACAGTGCCGCTGTATAAAACATAAAAAGTAACTCAGTGACCCCATCTACCTTAATTTACTGTAAATCGGCATGCAACCAACAGTGTACATAGAGAGTTACATGTAAATAAAGCCATTCACATGTATGTGTGTCTGGAAAAACAACACAGGTGCACAGCTTATCCAAATTTCTGGGTTTTCACTGAATATCCAACATAGAGATGTTGGCAAAAGCAGAAGCTGACAGTCAAGATGCACTCCTGTGGAAAACTGTTTGATTTTCTGTTACTATTTTGCCTCATTTTCCCCTGCTACTSGTACAGTTCAAATAACAATTTATCCAAAGACAAGAATTTGGGCGACTAGCTGGGTTTTCTTGTTATTAATACAATGTTGTCAATGTCCACCAGGCATTTCAGTAACAGCCCGTCCAAGAAAGTGAACAAGCCTCATTTGAGCAGAGAGAGGCTTTAAGAAGCCTCGAAGGCTGTTCCTCTGTGACTGCAGCCACCAAAAAAGTAATCTAAGCTCGAGAACAGATGTGATACTGGCTTGGTTTTGAGCTACTTTACCTTGCAAAACTGACATCTGCAATATTGGTGAGAATATTAGAAAGAATAGCAGTAGACACATTACTCTCTTGCCATCATGGACTTTTGTAGTCATAAGGACAAAGCAAAAGACAGGGCAGAAGTAAAGGAAAATCCCCTACCCCCCCCCCCCCAACAAATGAAGTAGACCTATCTTTAAGCAGTGACAAGACCCATGGTGACAGGAGTATATTAATATTGAAAGATACACCACAGAACACCAAAACCCAGCAAATCCAAAGCTTTTTGTTTTTATAAAGTTTCTAGATTTTTTTCCAAGTCAAACAAAATGGAAAAAAAATTCAACATACACATCATTTGACTAAGATATTTCAACAACTCTTACATGAATGAACACATTTTGAAGTTCAGCTGTTGAGCACATATATAGTCACATGCCTCTGCAGATTCGTACTTCTCAGATGCCCTGGTACCAGTCACTGGAAACCCCCTCAAAAGAGCAGTATTTACTGACACTACTTGGCTTTTCTTGGTCAAGGCTTACCTTTACTTTGGATAGTGCTCACTAAAACATCGAGCAAGAGAGGCTGCATTCTCCCCTTCTATAAACCTACACTGTTAGAAATTAGGTAAACTAAAGCTTTCTTACAACTTCAACACTAGAAGATATTCCCAGTGATGAATCTAAAAATACTCTTCCTCTAGCTATTTTAGCTAAAAATAACGGAAGGGAGAAACTGAGATATTTGACACAGAATGGTATCCACTAACTTTGCATTTCATCGTGGGCACAGTGAAGGCTGAACAATCTTAAAGAGCTTTCTGGAGCTTGTTCCATCAGAGAAGACACTTCCAGTAACTTCAGTTACTCATTAGTGGTGAAGAATGTTTTAAAAGCTATAATATAATCACAAAAAAGGGCTATGTACAAAAGAGCAGTGTTCTGCATATAGATCAGGACTTGGTCAAAAATCAGCCTCTAATGGAGCCAGTTTAGACACATGCAGCTACTGACAGTTTGGGGACTTATTTACAGTCTTTTTGAATGCTAAGAGTCAGAACATATTCTGTATTTTTTGGCTTATGAGAGAATTAACAACTTCACAGTCCACAGAGTGTCTTCTGCAACTGAGCTTACCAAAAGCATCTGCTTAGGAGCAGGAGGATAAACAGCAGAATCTACCTAGGAGAATTCCCACGGGATAATACTGTAGTAGCCCTTACTTAACAACCTGAATTGGTTGGAATCTCTGCATCTCACAATAATTCTGTTAAACAAAAATAAATCTCATCTCTCAAGTAACGGTTGAGACTGTTAATATAGAAACTACTTCAATTTTGCTTTTTTCTTTTTGCCTCATTTTTCTATATGCTCCACAGTTCTGCAGCTGGCACCTTCAGTGCAAATTCCTTATGGTCTGTTATGTGTTTGCACAATATATACTATTGCTACAGTTCCTCGATCTACTATACGTGTACAACAAAAAGTTTATCCCGAATCTTCAGTGAGCTCCAAGTGCCACTGATGCTGGTTTAATATAGCTGCAGTTCACAACAATTTATGTTTTACCACATGCTTCTTATTTTTATATGAACATCCTCTAAGTGCTTTTCAAATGGATAAGGGAGCAGAGAGACTTGGGGTTCCCGTGTCTACTATTTAACATTCTTTAGTTAAATTCTGGACAGAAGCAGTTTGCTGAAGGTACTTTGAAACACTTAAAATGCTTAAAATGCATGTTTTTATTTAGAAATACTTTAAGCATTAAAAAAGAGAAAGTTTTGTTTGAAATCTTGTAGAGTTCTAATAAAATATCAATTTATCCCAAAGAAAAGGAACTTTAAGAGGGGTTGGCATTAATTTAAGTTTCTGATCCTGCAAAAACATTACCTTCATTAAGGTACAGCCTTCCCATTGAAGAACTACTACATATATAGAATTTCATACAGTTTAAATTCTACTCTCATAAAATGTTTGAAGGGTCAGGACTTGGTTGCTTACATTCAAGATGCACAAAAATTTCACTGCTTTGCGGAAGTGACTCCGTAAAGTATCATTACAACACAATGACGCTTCAGCAGCCCATTCACAAACGGAGAAACAAGAGAAAACCGAAGTCAACATTTAAAGTTAACAGCTACWGAACAGGTAGCATTCCCCAATTTATTCTTGTCAAAACACTCTTCAGTCTACGCTCTTAAGAACCTTTCAACACTTGTGTGTGTGTGCGTGCACAGACCCACCTAAGTTACTTTTCCTAACATATTTAAACAAATTTGGAAAAAATCTGAGGCCATACCAATTAAAGTATTTTCYATATCTGACAGAGAAAAAAATAATTAAAAAATATAATTTTTAATTGTTAAACTTATTTTGATGTCTGAAGAGGAAAGTAGGAACTAATTTTATGACCTGATCTCTGATAGTTCTTTCTTAAATAGAAGGGGAGATTTCTTGGGGGGAGAAGGGAAGGGAGGAATCAACTTTTTATCTTATTCAATTAGTTTGTCAGCATCAATTTTATTAAGCATGTGAAAGACCATATAGCTTCCCCCCCCCCTTTTTTTTTTTAATTCTGAAGACATTAACCAATGTCAAGGCCAAATATGAAGGAGATCATTTACAAAATGATGAATGTTTTGAATGTTTTGAAAAGAGTTCCTTTAAGCAGTCTTCTAGCAGCACGGGTAGATAAAAAGTAGAGCACTTAWTTCCAGATTAAATTAGAATTGAAAGCAAGCACGCACCTGGTGAACTCCCAAGAGATCCACAACAAAAAAAAGAAAATATTCACATGTAAGGAAAAGACAGTCAGGCCCAAAGCTATTCTGCTTACTTAGCACATGTAAATGTGATAGATTTTTGCAAATAACTCTGTTGCAGGTATTTATTATTGCAACTTATAGATGACAAATTATTCTACCAAACAACAAGATGTGTGCTATCCCAATGCTTTATACAGACAGTATTTCAGTTAAATTCCTAAAACAAAAGCTTTCAACAAGACTACAAAAGAATACTACTGCGACATGCTGCATACGAACTTTGGAAATTCACCTACTTGGAAAGAAAATCTGATAAAGTTCCTACTGTTCTTAAAAGCTCGTCTGTACTCTACACTTGGAGAGGCTGGGCAGGAGGGCGGACCTGAACGCACGCCCGCCGACAGCTTAGCGCAGGTACGCGCTAGAGAGCAGCCTGGCGTTTACAGAACCCTCTTCAGTTTCCCTCCGCCAGAGGGGCGGCTTTAGCTCGCTGAGTAAGCTCCTTTGCATCATGCCAAATCGATTACAAATCCTGGCTCTTGGCTAGAATCCCTTGTGAATCATTTCTGCTGGACATCAACCTTTCCTATCTTAAATAATATACTACCTTCTAAAAATCACAGGATAGAAATAGTAAGTATGTGATTAATTCAGTAACAGACTCAAAAGCATCACAGCGAAAGTAAATGCTGTTAACCTACACTGCTGTGTATAACCACAAACAAGATACGCCTAATTTTGTATACCTGCTTTTGACAACGCCATGATTAAAAAAGAGTTAAAAAAGAGATGTCATTTTWCGTTTGTGGGAGTTTTTTGTTAAAGTCATTTCTTGTTCCTTAAATAAGAGTTTTTAAGTAAATACTGAAATTTCTTTCCGACTTCAAACACATTGGAATGTCTRGTTTATAGAGTAAGTCCACACAAAAAAAGCTATTTTTCAATTACAAGGAGAAACCTCTGAAACTGTTATTTTTAAGAGAAGAAAGAAATATCCAATGAATTCCCAGAATTTCTACATTATCATATTTGCCAGCTACCATACAGGATCATAATCAGCATTTCCTTGAATTTCATAKATTAGGTCAGTCACATTCCAGAGAACATAAAATCAGACACAGACACATTCACTTTTTGTCGCAGAAGTAAATCTCAGATTGCTAAAAGCTACTCTAAATCTAAATACTTCAAGCCAGAACAAAAGAAACACCTCCTAAATGACTGGGATGTAGCTAGAAAGACAAACAGGTATAGACACATAGATAAAGATTTCTAAGATATATTAAATTAGATTCACAGCTAGGAACCCCATAGCAGCTATACCATACCACTCTAGAAGGAAACAGAAATTAAGGCTTACATATAAATGTGAAAGAAAGTATGGACAGATGTAAAGGGAATCGAGTCTCATTGCAGTCAAGGTGACAACACTGCTATGGCATCTAGCACAGTTGCAGAGTCCAGTAACTTATTTACTATCATTCTTAACATGTGAAATGCAGATGATATGAGAACAAACTATAAATGAGCAGCAGCAGCAGCGGACTGAGGTTTGGTCTCCATCGTGCATTCAGGGACTGCTGGGACTTTTTTTTTCCCCCCCATATTTGAAAAATGACCACACACACAGAGAACGCAAGATCAGAGAAGTGCATCTTTTACTAGGACTGGAGCATGGTGAGGTTTGTCAGAGACTTGTGGGACATGCAAGGGTCCACCACACCACAGCACAACACAGTGAAAGCCTTAAAATATTTTGTCAGATGTCACTGAAACCTCACAAAAACAGGAGCTGCTGTTGTGCAGACATTACATATTAAGAAGTTTTCTATCACCAGAAGTTACACAATTTAAAACAGACCCATCCCTCCAAATATTCGGATTTCCAAAGGAAAAAAGCATGGTTGGAAGTCATTTTTTTTTTAACCATCTTTAAATATACTACTTTAGCTAACAAAGCTATTGAAGTGTTTAACATAATCACAAGCCAACAACTATCTTCTTCCAAAAGAAACTGAAACAGAATAATCTATCTAGCTGGCATAATCAAATGTTAGAGGTACTTTGGCTGGTTCACTCCCTTCCCCTCCAAGAAAAAAAAAAAAAGAAAAGTAAGAAAAGGGATCAGATTAGTGACACTGCCCTATACTTAGTGATATTTTTAACTTATTTAGCTAGATAGCATAGAGTACAGTCTTCCAGTCTCTGCTCAAATCCTCTGAAGATATATAATTTTTGAACTCTACAAATCAGCTCAAATTCTTGGTAGTGTTTAAAGCACATAAAGAGTCCTGTTCACCATATACAGCTGTATCAAAACCTTCTGTGATTTTCTGGAATGAACAAGTTTTTTTTAAGTGTTCTCATCTCACAGCAATAAATATTCATTCAGCAATCTGACAAACATTCAAAAGACAAGTGGCTTGAAGGCCAATACATTCTAATTACATTTTTTTGCATTCTTCAGCAACCAATGCTGTAAACCTATGCTTCCAGCTTTTCTTTATTCTTAAGGTGAAGAAACAGAAAAAAAGGTAGAACATAAAACCAAGAGGTATACGGGAATATTTTAGTATAACATGAATACAATGCTGCTACAAAAACAATGAAATTTACCTGGTCTAAAAGAGCTGACCTTTAAATTATTCTAAAGTAAGTGGACTAAGCTGGCAAATATGATGCGAAAACAACAGGGACCTCTTCTTCTCTGTGGGGGAAAAGTTAATTTAAAGCCTGCCATTTGACTACTAGTCATATATGCAGTACAAACTTCTTTTTATCCTTTTTAAGACAGTACCTGAAGCATATTTCCGCTAGAAAAAGCACCATTAAAAGCAGTGCAAAACACAGATTACATAACTTCTTTCATATCCAGATGACAGAAAGCTGTAAAAAAATTAAATTATTATTTTTACCTTTTCTAGTTTTTTAGCCTCAATGTGTCGCAGCACCTGTTCCCTCCAGTCATGAGGGACTTTACTCTTTCCTGGGGGGTCTAATAAAGAATGCTCAGAGTTAACCCTTGGGTTTGATCTCTTTGAAGGACTAGTCCGTGAGTAATTAAAGTCACTAACTGACATAGTTCTTTCTGGTATTTCATTCACTGAAGGTCGAGCACTCTGTGGTCGGGGTACGTTTGGACCATCAATGCTGTATGTCCTGGCAGAAAGAGGTCTCTGATGCCCAGACATTACTGGTGGAGCTCTTCCCATTGAATGCAAATCTCTGTACGTTAAGTAGTCCCCTTCAGGAAGCTGAGCCCGCCTTGAGGGTCCCATATCACCAACATTTACAGAAGCTGTAGAGCTTACACTGCTCTGCCTTTGCAGAGTGTTTCTGGTTGCTCCTGGGAGCAGTCTGTCATTTGGTGGAATAGCCCACGTATCTATATGTCTCCCAGACATCCGCTGATGAGTGTTATAAGCGGTACTGGCTCGCACATTGTTATGATTGGAGAAATTCAGATTGGCAGAATGCTTTACATAGCTAGGGGTTTCTGTGCTGTCAGACCTAAGCAGACGGGAAGGAGGTAAGCTGCCTTGTTCTACTGGGGTGCTTTGTTTCTGGGGCCACAGGGTGTCTTTGGCTGTTGCACTGGTGCTGTACTGAATGTTATACTGGGGAGTGCAGAACATTTGTGTGCCACTTGCCACAGACCCTCTCACCACATTAGCACCTTCAGGATTGTGATTTGAGTCAAACTTGAACACAGTTTTTGTAGAAGACATTAAATCAGTTGATGACGACGATCCAGGAAAAACTTGCAAAGGTTGATCATACAGAAGAGTAGCAGATTTACTTCTGACGATATTTTTTCCATCTGCACTACCAGATGCTGATTTAGCCACTGCGTTTGGTTGCTGAGGTCCATTGTCATTGACAATATCATAGATTTTCAGACCGCCAGTATCCATACTGGTGATGCTGTGAGATTTTACCACAGGACCACTTCTCTGCGGAGACAGATCTTCAGTGCTCTTTGAAACAGGCAGCTCAGCAGAAGAATCACCACCAACTATAGTGCTTTGCATTACTTCATCTCTGATAGGAGACTGCACTGCTTCCTCAGGATGACCATTTACTTTACTTATAGGATATTTATTTCCATTTTCCAAGTGCTCATTTTCTTCTTTCACATTGTTATTCAAAAACCCCTTTACTGATGCTATTTCCTGTGGTTTTAGTCTTTCTACAGGAACTGGCACTGCTTCTTCATTAGCCAGCTTATTGATATTCATGTTTATTTGGTCTAATTTGTGAGACTCCTCAGTAAGAGTGTTTAGATCAACACCTTTTCCTATCAGGCCTAATCTTTCTTCAACGCTTAATTCATACTCAGATAAATTTGTAACCTTGTCTTCCACATTAATCTCTTCTTCTACTGCAATGCTTAATTCACCTCCATTTTGCAAAAGATTATTCAAATTTTCATCTTCTTGTCTGGAAAAAAGAAGCAACTCTTGAAATAAATTCAAAATAGAGATACTATATTCCTGTATTAAGAACAGTTTTAGAAAGATTAGTCATTATCATGCAACACCGCCATATTGTGTGCAAAATACACGACAGAGACTAACATACAACCAATTTATGATTTGCTATCTTATCATCATAAAAACATCAGACAGTTCAGTTTGACAACTCATTTTTGGGTCACTAATTATGAGATTATGCCGTGATTTCAAAAGGCTAATTAAATTCAGCACTAATAATTAAAGACAGCTAAAGAGCTACAGAAGAACTAAGTGACAATCACTCAGATTTCTTATCAGAGTCTTCCAAGTTCCAAGACAATTTTTAGACAACTGTTTTGTTTCTATTAGCACTTTTTAACCAGAGAGTATATTTTAACTAAAACTACAAACAGTAGCAACCTTTAAGCTCATGGTTTAAAATGATTATAAAAAAATTTTAGAAAGTTGTGTTAGCAATCAAATTGATTTCCAACTTCAGAGAAAATAAAAACACAGTTTTTTAAGTAGTGTATTAGAAGCATATAAAATATCAAGAAGGATGAAATTATTATAACTGATTATTAGAAGAGATGGGAACCATGTTTTGCACACTAAAATTTGCCTTTTTAAGGCTTAGGACAACAAAATTCAAAGTGAATGATTCCATTATTTTACATTAAATAGGTATTTTAAATATGTTAATATTAAAATAACAATTGATAAARTAGTAATTAAAAGGATACACATGTAGTATGAAGTTTTAATAAACATCTCCACTGCACTTGTTCAGTGGCATACAGTATTTTACAAACCTGATTTTGGATAGAACAGCTGCGTGCGTTTCTTTGTCCGGAGAACAGAGAGAAACATCTTGGCTACTATCAGTATTTAAGGAAACAGAATCCGACATTCGAGAAGGAGAGGAACAGTTGCTGTTATTTTGATTGCTATTGTGGGTAGCTTCATCTGATACGGAATCAGCATCTTTTAAATCATCTGAAATAGAAATTTACCACTGTAGTTATAGACACATACTTTTTTTAAAAAAAATAGAAGTGTTTGAACATCCTAAAATGAAACATTAAAAACCATATTTTTTTTTCAGGAATACTTATTACAGGAAACTAATGTATAACTAACATATAAAACCTTTGCAAACTTCGTATAAACTGACAAGATGTTGGCCAAAGTTCCTTTTTTTTGAAATACTTGACCCTATGTGAACAGCCCACACCTATTAGTGAAATTGAACCTGTTCCTTTTTTACAAGTTTCCTTGGCATAAACCAGTGCTACACTATATAACATTTCCCTTACAGTACCTATTGAATCATGTTTGTTTTTATGATTCAAAAGTTTTGAATCACATAAGTCTATCAGCCCTGCTATCAAAACAAAGCATACTGCTTCACATGGTTTTGAAAGTATACACAGTTCCTGCTTTTGAACATTGTATCATTATCAAGTAGTTGTTTATTAGACCAAACAGTCTGGAAGYAACTAGATCACTGGATGAGGTCTATATACTTTTATAAATGGAATTAAGAGGAAAATGTTCTTCCACATAACTGGAATCCAATGCATTGTCATGCTTTGCTGACCACTTTGATTCTCAAAATCATTTMTACCTATGCACATTTACTCTTGCTTAACACATGCATGCTTATATTACATCCACAGGAAAAAGGCTTCAAGTCAGCTGTGATTTTGACATGGGCAAAAAGTGTACATACCAGCGCATTTAACATTTTGCATCAAGACAGTTATAAATGCCAAAAGCACAAATTTTGTGAACCTTATTATGAGCTCCAGAGAAAAGAACAAACTTTTGACCTAGCCAGCCAAAAAGCCCAAAGATGACTTTAATAACCATCAGTCATCTGCATGCAAACCTCAGTAGCGCCTTCTTGCTGCCTCCCTGTGGTCTTTCTTTATCCTCACTATATCTTATCTTTTTAATTGTGATGGCCACAACCACCTTTTGTCCTGGAAAGAACTGAACTAGGATACCATATAAAACAAAACAGAATTTGATCTCCTAAATTACGCTTTCTCCAAATCCTAAATCATTCCTTTCTCTAACAAAATGCTTATCCAAACTGAAATTATCTTTCAAAGATATAATATAAAAATGTATTTAAAAACAATGATCTAAAGTTTCTTGTGAGAGAAAAGAAAGGAAAAAAAAAAAGTAAAGTGATTTTGGATAAAGAGTTGCCATAGAGAAGTTTATTCTTAAATCTTAGGAAGTGACAACATCATCTCTGAGAGAGTTTAAACAGGAATATTGTAGCCAATAGCAGCCATAATCCACAAACAAAAACCAGGAGGAGGGAGGAAAAAGGAAATTTAGTTAAGACAAAAACCACTTTCTGAAATCCTTTTCTTAGAGGTTTCTTCAAGAGTGTTTAAGCTAGCAATCCCTCCTCTGCCCGTCTGCTTTTTAAATTGATGGCAAGAATCCAAGACAGTCTGGATCAGTAACACAGCTGCTTTCCCTACTGCATACTTAAGGATAAGATACTATAGAACTTTTTTCTGCTTCCATTGCTTAACTACAGAATTGATCATCTGTCTTCCAATTATATTATATAAAAGTAGATTTGATTTGTGCATTTTAAAAATAGACACCAGGTCAAGTTATTATCACAAACAATTTGTTATCTAACCTTTTTTGTTATTGCTAAGAGCTACCACTTTTGGTTGGTTCATGGAAGTTTCTATCAGCGGTGGACGCATTTCTGCCATTTTCATCTCTTCATCAGAGGAGAGTTCTTCTGATTCCTGCTAAAGGAAAAACAGCTTTATGCTGTGCACTGCACAGAACTGCTTAAAGGTCAAGTGCTGTCTGAACTGTCACCCACCAAACAAGAAACTGGAAAAGTACAAACAAGCAACATAATGTAGGATTACTTCTTACAGTGAGTGTACTTATTTGTAGTACAAATCAACTGAATTTAGTAACTTTTGCCACTGAATTATCTTTAAGAAACAGCATGTGCAGAGTTAGGCTGTTTCTGATGAACTTCACAGGAACGACTGTCAAGCTGGTGTTAACCTTAGCTATGAGAACTAGTTRGAGGAGGCAGATGAAGCCTCTGTTTCACCATCTAGAAGAGCACCTAGAAGAGTACTATCTAGGAAAGAACCTAAAGAGACTGAATTCAAGTCAGAAAGGCATATCCATCATTTATAATCATCAATGACAAGAATAGATCTACTATCCAGACATTAATGTGAACGTGTCAGACTTAGAACGTATTTCTAGTAACGGACTGGGAAGTATCTATGCTACTGAGTAACGTTTTTCTGTCCTGCTAAGAGTGGAAATGGGTATAGTTAACTGCTTTTCTCTCTGCAGATACTTTTCATGTGTTGTAAGACTGCTATTGGGCATCTGCTCCCCCTGCCTTCTGCCCCAAAGGCATCACACTTTTAGATGAAAGGACAACAATATTTTCACTTTTCTTTATAAATTCTCTAGGCTTTTGATTACTTTTTTAAAAAAAAAAAAAAAAAAAAGAATTATTCTTCCTTTGGACTCTACCCAATTGGTCTCCACCTTTATTGAATTTCAGTGCCCACAACTGGACATACTACTGTAGCAGAGGTCTTAAATGTGCTAAGGAATTACCAGTTTACTCCTGTTAAGACATATCAGTGAAGTTTGCCTCTCCTCCCAGCTGCCTACAGTGTTGACTCCCATTAAGTTATTGATCACTGAACAACGGAACACTCCAGATGCTGATTAGCTAGATACTGGTTTTAGAGGAAAAAAAGATGAACTCAAACTGAACAGGTATATAGCAGCACTAGCAAGATAGTTTTAAGAAGGGAGAGGTATGTTATGTGAAAGGACTGAACAAAGGTTGGCTTGTGTAGTCCAGCAAACAAAGATCAAGAACAGCTTAGGTTGCTATCTTTAAGTTTACYGTAATAACCTTTTACCAAGAGAATGAGAAATTACTTAATTTGAAAGYAACAATGGTGCAAGAATAAAGTGATGCTGAATATATCTGAGCTAGATATCAGCAARTTTTTAACCATAAGATGGAGCTCAATGCATTTATGAGAGAGATTAACTGATAAAGCTGACTGCAAGAGCAAACATGCGACTGAATTCAGCATCTACTGCCAGGCCTGCATTTCTATTATCTTCCTAAAACCATTATTTTCAGTAAGATTTTCAAGAGGAAAAAAATTATATTTGTTTTCTAGAGTGAAAATTTCATTCTAATAAGCATGCTTCCTTTTACAAACGCTACAAAGCCTATGTCACAAAGGGCAAAAAAGTCTTCTGATGCTTAYTTTTCTTACAAGTTTCAGAAGGTTTAACAGGTAAAACCTGTTGGAGCACCAGCTTTTCCATGATACTAACTACTTGGCCAGTTCTTTAGACTGCAGCAGAGGAGGACAAATCTGACCAAAATAGCAAACACAGTATGATAACCCTCATTTAAAAAAAAATATATATATATATATATATATATATATATATATATATCCTTCCTTGCAATCAGAACAGAGAGCCTGTTTGCTACTATCACACTTCCTTTTCCCCTAGATTTAGGGGATTAGTTGAGGTATTCGGATTCAATGTTATCAGCAAGTTATCACATGGAAACAAGGAATTCAGTCCCTGATGGACTAGGCACTGCTGTCTCGTTTACTTACTGGTATACAGCTAGCTTCATAGAATTGCTGCCACAATAGTTAAATAACTAATATGATCTTCTGAGACTAGATGATCTCCAGAGGTCCCTTCCAACCTTATTGATTCTATGAAATCTTATTTTTAACTAAAGAAAAACATCAAAACCAGAATTTTGGTAACATATTTAGAAATAGGAACATGCTAATRAAGAAAGTCAGCAGTAACTACAACTGCTTGTTAAAAAGCCTCTTCAATGCAAGCAAGACATACACGATACACTGCTTACACAACACAGGCAAAAAAATCTGCTGGTGAAAAAAGTATTTTACTTACGACCGGCAACTGGTTAACTGACAAGTTCCAGAATTTGTCACAAGTCTCAAACACATCCTAAATAAAAAAATAAAATCAAAAAAAATCATGACTAACTGTATTTGTTCTTTATTTAAATCCATGCATCATTTCATTATGAACTTATTAGATACTTCAGCATTTACTTTTAACGCTCTGAAGCGAGAAAAGTGTTGCTTTACAAACCATCTGTACTTCCAGCCCTTATGAACAGCAATTTTCTATTGTCAACATAAATTTTCATTGCTACCTCTCAGAGTAACAAATTCAGTTCAACACCAGCACAATTCTGCGACTGCTATGATTTTCATTGCAATGCCATACCTCAAGTGTGTCTTCATGGTTGACAATTGTTTTCGTGTTCTTTGAGGTTTTAACAAGTGCAGTCATCTGTGAATTTGCAGCGCTGTGCTCAGCTTCTGGTTCAGTAGGCTTTTGCACAGAGTTTCCTGCTGAAGGTTGCTTTCTCTCATCTGCTTTGTTTTTTACTGGAGCAATTTCTGAAGTCTACAGGATTAAAAACATTAGCAGAAAAACATCCTGAAAGGTTTTCAGTACGATATGGTATTTAGAGTCAACATCATATACTGTGGAAAACTGAAATGAAAAATCTGACCTTTTAAATAATGAACTATGAAATGCACCCAGGAGAGAAAGATCTTTGTAGATTACTGAGGTACAGTTCCCTATCCCCACAAATCTGCTTTCCTCAAGGGAGCAGGAGACAGCGATATCTACAGTGAGACATGTCACCATCAACCAGCAGTTCCAACACCTTATTATCATGCTAACATTAACCTGTTAGTGACTCGTGTGCCAACTCACTGCTGCTGCATTTCTAATTCATTCCGTAAATCCTCCAGGCGTGAGAGCAGTGGGAAGATTCTTAGAGATCATCCTGATTTTCATTTTGAGGCTTGCCAGATAAAGGAGGATCAAAACATGGCAGGTGCCATCTTTCAGAAACCAAAGAAGTCAGCTAAATTTTGTATTTGCCTGAGAAGTAAATCACTTTCCTTGCTCTTAGTATCAGAGACAAAAACACTGCCAGAAAAGAGTCATTCATTACAAACTTTTAAAGATACTGAAGAGGTAAATTCTACTCTTTRATTTGACATTTTCTTCCTAAAGCAGTAGCCAGAAGGAGAACAGAATTAAAAGGCATCAGTGATGCTCTAGATCTTTGGAAATTCTTGAARTCAGAAGAGAATACTGTATCTAACCTTTACCCCCACATCTTTTACAGAAACTGCTTGGCCTTCTCGTTTTGACTCCTTAGCAATATCTTCAGTAGATTCTTCATCCTTTAGTCTATGTACAATTGTCTGGACTGTTTTGACCATATTCTTCAGTTCGTCAGGATACGGAGTTGGATATCTCTTCAGATTGCCCTCCTGCATTAAAAAAAAGCAATAATATTCTGACTTTAATTAAATGATCAAAGAATCAGTTTTAAGAGAAAATATTTTGCAGCGCGATCTAGAACCTCAGTTTTGCTGTATGAGTCTACCTCAATTAACTCTGACATAAGACAAAACCCAGCAAGATCATATATCACTCTCCCCCACCCCCCATTGACTGGAAGCAGGAGGAACTATTAAAACTTTAAAGTGTTTAAAGAAAACCCTGGAAAACTTCAGCAAAACAGGAGTCCCACTACTGCCTTGCCACAGCACCATCAATACAGTAGTCTCCTAGCATTGCCTTACACTAGCTTTTTCTCTTGTGCTCCATTTTTAATGATCTGGCCAAAAAAAAGCCAGGGGGAGAGGGGTAGAGGTGGTGAAGGGGCAGACTAACCCTCTTAGATACTCTTAAACTAATAATTGAAGACTTGATTTTTCAGCAGAGTGAAACCCACAGCCAGAGTAAGGAAAAGGATGGGGGGGGGGGAGAGGCAGGGAAGCACCAAGGATTCAAAAATACATTCAGTACTAACCCGAGGCGGTGCCTCCCTTTCATCTTTGTCTTCATCGCATTCAAAAGCCACCTGAGCACGCTGTTTCCTCTGTTCCTCCCACAAAGATGGATTGAAGCTTTCATTATCAGATATGAACATAACTAAATTAAAAAAACAAAACAGACTCTAGTAAGAATATGAAAATTATACAAGATAAGAATGTTCTTTTTCTTTCTTTTCCTTGGATGGGATTTGTGTGCTTTTATATCTTTGCTCAAAAAGATAACAGACTAGCAGTGCCAGAAGTTGAAGACTGACTGTGCTGTCACTGCGCTAAGAACTTGGCCATACTTTCACAATAGTAAATCTCCATCTGTAAAATAGAAAAAGCTTCTTACATAGAGCTGTAGGCTAGTGTGAACACTCTCATAGTTGCGACTCTTCAGTAGAAACCTCTTAGCTGTAAAATATATATCAATATTTTAGATAGAYAGACAGACAGATGGAGGGTGTATGTATGTGTGTTGTACACAAAAATGTAGAATACAGCCTGACCTTCTGATGGGGTCTTATTACAGAATTCATAGAAGCATTCAGCTGATTTCACTTCATGAAAATAAAGAGGAGGAAAAATAAGAATAATTTACTGATAAAAACCTGCATTATCACCAATCCTTAAAAACAAAACAAGGCAAGAAGCTTCTTAGCAGAAGGTAGATAGATGACAGAAGCTTTACAGAGTATCTTTGCTTAATTTTACAAGAGAGAAATCTTTAGTTACCCTCTGTCTCTAACATATTTGCATTCATTAGCCAGGTAACAACCCAGTCTAGCAAATCTCCCACTGCCACTCCCACTTCACTAGCAATGAAGAGACTGTTCACACTATTTCTAGACAAGTTTACACTGAAATAGGAAAAACGTTTTATTACAGAACTAGCCAAGTCAGAATATTAATTGTAATATTCATTATTTTGCATTTATTAAATACAATTGCTACTGATATTTTAATGGTTTTAATTATTGCTGAAGCAATTCCCAACCAAAAAAAAACATATACAACACCCAAGCACCCAAAAACTTTACAAATACCAAATTACTTATTGAACTTAAAGTCTTCCATTTGGGATGACCACCTCAGATGAAGGTCTTCAGTCAAACTAAGTTAAACAACTAGCTCTTTCCTTGTCTACAGAAAGATATCCCCGTAACAGGGTTCAGGGAAATGAAAACGGACACAAGCAACTACTTTCTACTTCATTAACAATTTCCCAATGCTTTTCTAATTCTTACATTCTAACGCAGATAATGCAGATGCATTATCTACATTAGAGAGCTCAGTGACATACAATTTACTGCGTTTCCAGATATTTTTCTGATTACTTCTCTCAGCATACTAGAGGCTTGTGCTATGAAACAGAAAAAGTAGTCACCTCTCAGTTCACAGTGATTTCCATTGTTCCTCTCACTACAACTACACATATATGCTTACTGTACTTTATTTATCATAAAAATAGTCTCTGACTGATTTCTGTTAAAAAGATACAAACAWCATCTTTTCACCAGCATGGCAAAGGGGAGAGGAGAAACACACAGACCTTTACTATCTTTCTCTTACTCCTGATGGGTTGCTCATGAATAACACTCATTTTTGCAACTACCTCACAAATGTACAGAAGTAACTTTCTAGCGAGGTCTTGGTATGTTGTGCCTAACCTTTCGTAAAACAGTTCAGATTAAATGCAAGCAAAACACAGCCCACCTCCCCCATTGTCAACTGTTTTTTTTTCTTTTTTTAATAAATGGATAACGATCGGTATTTAACTGTTTTTCTCACTAATGGTGAAACATTTAAAACACTTAGTCTGACGCAGACACCAGTCTGAACCCAGCAAATCATTAAACTTTGCTGGAAAGAAAGTCTGTCACACTGAGAAGTGGCATCCATGCCACTCCCCACACAAGCCCACTCCCCACTCAAATGAATCTTCTCCTGGAATTTACCAATAACTGGTTCGTATTTTTAATGTTCTCATTTTCTGAGTATAACTTCTCATCAATTACAGGTTTACCTCAAGCTTGTATCTATGTAATATTATCTAGTGAAAAGCATGTTAGCTGGACTGTCTTCCTCCCATTTTCAGAAGTCAGCATTTTGACACGGTTATTTCAGAGATTCTTACCATCCTCAGTCCTTGGTTGCTGGGGGAACATGTAGTTGGTAAGGACGGTTTTCTGTGTGTCAGGGTCAGCTTCTTTTTGAAGAGGGATAAGTGGTTTAGACTGAGAAAGAAAGAAAGGAGGACACATTAGGAGAATATACATGTGTAACATCTAAATAGGATCTATATATTTAAATTCCTGCTACTTATCTACATGTAACAGGGCATGCTCTTTCCATTACACTTTRAAGACTGCTCTGCCTTGTATTAACCCCTCTGAATAATTTTTACAAAATAAAGGTTTTAAAATGTATGTCTTTGACAGACCACTGGTTTTGTAAACAGACTTGGTAAGAGAAGCTTTTTAAAAGACAGGCAAATACTAAATATTTGAGAAATAACACGGTTTCTTGCTARGACATATTACTGTTCCAGAACACACCAATCTGAAATACACAAATCTATCTGGCTATTTAAAGCAGCAGACATTCATATAAGGAGAAAAAAWTTGTAATTAAGAGTTTGATATCGATACCAGGTTGGGCATCCTCCACCCCTTATAAAAAAGGGCCAGAAGATCTTAAATTACTAGATTAGTCAAAGTGCCTTTAACAGACTACACCTGAGGTTAATCAATTTCTGGTAGCACTATACACTTTAACGCCATCCAGGAAATYGCACAGTACACAGGGCTTCAATACAAAGGAAAGACGCATGCCTTGAGCATGAGTTACTTTGCAGTAGCTTGAAACCTGGCGAGTCCAAAGGTAGCGCAAGCAGTTTAGCGCAAACCAATTCTATGATTCCACGTACCAGCTAGCGCAGGCTAGGTTTCCTCAATGGTATGTCCTGCAGTAGCATGCGCTATATATCAGAATGCTAGCTTATCAAGCACCACCTTTCTGTGTAAACAAGCCCCAACCAAGGAAAAAACAAAACAAAACAAAAAAAACACGAAAAAAAACCCACATCATCTGTTAAACTGCATTTCCTAACACATAGCTTTGCCAAAAATATGAAAATTTTTGGCAAAATGGGTGGGTGGGATCAGTGTTCTCTAGTTTAAATCAAATCAACAAACTCATGTCAAAGTATTGGTGTATATATACACTACTACTTTTCGTCACTCAACAGATGGCTCTGTACTTGTAAGTACCATTAGGAATAAATTCAACAATAATCTACTCATTCATATTAAAAAGAAAAAAATTCACCTGATTGTCTGACAGCCACATAGCAGTGAGCTGCTGCAGTTTTGTAAAAGTAAAGGGCAAATTCTTCAGTCTGCAATTTATAACAGGAAGATTTTATGTAAGTTTGCTTACTAGTGCTAAGACCATTAAGAAATAATGCTGCATTAGTCTGTAAAAAAAAAAAAAAAGCTTGCAAGACTTTAAAGATATTGTTAAATAATAACTCTTGACAGTTGAAAGGCAATAGCATTTAATTTAATTTCATAGCTATACCTAGAATTAATAAAAAACAGGTATTTTCTACCCTGTTTAGCAGACACCTTGGAAGAACTGAGACTTCARGAAGAATAACTTCAATTTAAGTTAGTATAGCAACTTGAATAGGATAGAATAGATACGTACTCCAACTTGGGGCGAGTGGGAAGACACACACACTACACCTGAAAAGCTACTGATTTTTTCCAATAATAATTTATCATGAAAAGGCTGCCCTTGACAACAGCAACTCTAGCATTCATGGATCAAGCAGACTGCATGGAGGAGTATGAAGCAGCCAGACTGGAAAAAACTAGAGGGAGAGCTTGGTTAGATTCGTTTCTCCCAAAGCATTTTAATTTTAACTTATAAAATTGACAAATCCCAGAAGAGAAATGTTTTGTCAGTTTGAAATGACCAGTTCTAATAAAACCAGCTCGTTTTCTCCCCTTCTCTAGCACAGTCTTTTATAACACACACTGACAGTATTTTTTTTGTCTTTGCACACAATAAAGCAGCTATCATATTTGATTCTTAGCTAAAAATTTAAGGTTTTAGAAAATAATTGATTTAATTTTCTATAAAAATACATCCTAACAATCATGATTATAGTGAAGCTGACATGTAAGTCATTAAAATAATGCAGTTTCATGCAGTGGAACTGCATGCTTCAGAATACAACAATAATAAAATAAGTACATGCATCTCAGTTTCTGCAGTAACCAGAAAGAACTCTGGAAGCTTTTACAAAAGTAATGACAACAGGAAAGTGTGTGTATTACCACCATACTATAATACACTAAACAAAGCAAATGAAGAAACCCAACAGAAACTGGAACACTGTGGGTGAGATGAGCAAAAATAGAAAAATATATTCATAAAAATACCTCTATTTAAATTTGGAGGACAGATATCAGTTACAGTACAATATATGCAATAATACTGCATTTTATGCAATTCCTACATGAATTAATACAATTTGCAAACCTATTGTCACTCAGATTGATGACTTTTAACTTCTGCATATCACCCATTTCTTCGGGAAGAAATTCAAGCTTATTAGAATGCAGAAACAACACTGTTACATGCTTCCAGTTTCCTATCTGAAAAGGAAAAAAAGAATGAATTCATCCTTACAGCTCCAAATACACAAATTTTTGCAGTTTTAAAAATAACTATTAAAACTATCCTTAGGACTTGTAGTTAGATTTATTCCTACATTGAAAAACTGAATAAACACACAGTACATTAAAATTGTTCTTCCCCCTTTTAGTTTCAATATATTAGTAACTAATTTCTTCTGCTTGCTTCAAGAATCATTSACGGGTTATTTCATTTACTTGAAAATTTGTATTTATACATATTTGTCTTTAAAAACATGCACTCTGAAAATCCACTCAAAATTCATTAAATTGGTAGCCAAATCAAAGTTTTTACAGAGTATATAGTTTAAAATCCATAAATAAAAAAAATCAATTTATAGCTTCATAACTAAATACATACCTCTGGTGGCAGCTGTGTTAAAAAGTTATGATCTGCAGCAAATGTCCTTATGTTAGAGAGTTGCCCAACAGATGAAGGTAATGTTTCAATCTCATTAAAACTGCAGTCCAGTTCTTCTAATGATATTAACCTGAACAAATAAAAAGTTACTCCTCTATACAGCTAATTCATCCTACATCAATTTTATACTACTTAAATTTACATGAAATTATACCACTCAATTACAAATCTCAAATTACACTCACAATGAAATTTAGAGATCCAAATAAAATTCTAGTCCAATAAAACTTTTTTAAACAACTAATTACCTAAATTATTCATTTTTTAAATCTCCTTTACATAGTCCTTACACGAAACCTTTACAGAGGTTTCAGTGTAAACAGCAGGGGGCCAGAAACATTTAATATTTGTATACTACATGCAACTGCAGTAGCATTAAGTACTGAAAACAATCAGAATAGGACAGATCATAGACAAATAGGAGGTGAGCTCAGTTTGAACAAGGAAAGAATTTAAGGAGTTAGTTAATATAAGGCACTGGCAGTGTAGTAGTATATTGTAATTCTGGTAACTGAACAATGTAGCCTACATCAGTTATAAAAAATACCGTAGGGAAAAAAATTGGAACAAATACACTTTCTTTTTTTTTTCTTTTTTTTTTTACACAGAATTTCATTCTGGGCACTTATTTTTGCTGTCACTTATGGGTTTTAATCTAAATTGGTGAAGAGTATATTATAATTTTAAAAATTCTGCTGGTGTTTTAAATTCTGTAGAATTTAAAAATTCTGGAAAAAATCACCTTATTACATGTGCCTTTTATATTCCCTTTTTACAACCAGCTGATACAGGTTCTATCATTTGCAGTAGTTAACTAACATAGCTCCAGCTAAGATACTGGGACTTTCTCCTTGCACTATGCCACAAACTGCATGAACTGCAGGCCTTCCTAAACATATTCACACTGTTTTCTTCCACATTCAGTTTTCACTTATAGATTGATGCTCACATTAATGCATGAAGAATGAAGATCTTTTGATATTAATACATAAAGAACATACATGCAGCAGCTAACTAGAAGATATGAAGTAACTGCCTTCAAATTTATTAAGACATTACTATAACATGTAGCAGAAGTGTCAAGCAGAGAGGTGTAAACCCATTCAAAAGAGCAGCTGATGCTACAGAAAAGTTTGCAGAAAGGCTAGGTAACATTTTATTCAAGTGAAATACTTACCCTCCTATAGAGTCTGGCAAATAAATTAACTGGTTTTCATCAATTTTAAGTGTTGTTACCTTCTTCAGGGAACCTGTGGTAAAAAAAAAAATAAATAAAAAGAACATTAGAGTTCAATTTAAAAATAAAACTGAATTAAAAAAAAGGAAAAATACTATACGCAAGTTACATCTTTTGTATTCCCTGAAATCCTGGCACAACTTATAGTGCTATAAACCTACTACAAAAATAAGAACATGAGCTTACAGAACTCACTTACCAGCTTACCACATATCAGCCATAGGAGAAAGAAAAAAAAWATATATATTTTTACACTCTATGGTAGAGTTAACAATTTCTCATATACAAACTCCCAAACAAAATCAAGAACATGCCAAACCAAATATAGATGTTATTATTCAACTATATGTTACAGCTTTATCCAAACCTGGAATTTTAAATCAATTTAAAATAGACAAATAGTATTTTAAAATCTAAGTTTCAACTGTTCTGTGTCTAAATCATGAAGTTTTAGAACACAAATTAAGTGAAAATACAAACCAATGGACTCTGGCAATTGCTGAAGCGAATTACTGGATAATAGTAGGTCTTGTAGGCTTTCACAACCTGAAATACCTTCTTCAACTACTTCAATGTTGTTTTTAGAAAAATCCAAGTAGGTCAGCTGTTTCAAAGTACCTACGAACTAGAAGGAAAAGAAAAAAAAAAAGGAGGATTCTAAAAAGTAAATTCAAAGCAAAGCCAGTAGTTTTGACAACAAAACTTTCCCTAAAGCATTATGTTACAGTGAAAGTCCTATTTATAGGACTGAAATACAATTTTATATAAAATATCCAAACTTTATCATGCAATTTTTTGTGCAGATATGCAGTTAATATTTTTCTACACATATAGGTACACTATAGTTACTCCATAGGTCTCACTAAAGCCAGCCTGCTCTAAATGCAGCTATTGGATCAGTTACTGTGGAATCAAGCGACTCCTCATCAGAAGACTAAAGCGTAAGACAGAAACTTAAGACAAAAATTCATCTATATAACACAGGGACATAATGAGGTTCAAGCCAAGTCTCTCAAATGCTTATTTTTTCATTTTGTGTAAACGTTAACCTCAAAATTAATTATGATGAATCACTAACTAAATTGAAGAAAAAAGCCAAAAATCTAAGCTTGTATTATATTTCCATATAATTCAAAAATAAGCTTGAAGATCTATATACATTAGTCTATTGAAATCTTCACAGAAAAGATGCAATTACTTTTACAAATATAGTTTTACTGCAAAGTTGAAAGGTTTAGTAACACACATCCATTCAGCTCTCCTCAAGGAAGAATTAGCTGAAGTGATGAAAGATGGTAGGGAAGACTACAGGGCAGGCAGAAAGCCTCACTGCTTTAAGTATGAAAATAGACCAGCTGTTTACCAAATGCGGTTTACTACAGTATAAACACAGGTTCACAAGTACTGCAATAACAGGTCATCCTGGACCCCATACAATTCTAAGAGATGTCCAGCACCTAAATCAAGGCAACAGAACACTTTTTCAGGAATTTAGCTAAGGTCTGTAGATACACAGCATAAAAATACGAACAACAACTGCTTGCTCCACAGCAATTACCAATCAAAATTCATACATTTTTRTCCTGTAAATTCCAGCTTGCTCTCCAACACAAAATAATTCGCTCCCAGAAGGAAAGTTGGGCAACCCCAAATATGATCTAGGATTTTTACATATCCYTTCACTGGGTTGGAACATAGTTTTTTAAGATACGAGATTTTTAACCTTCAATGAAAGAAAAGCCATGTACCCATTTCTCACAAGATCAGTGACTACTGGGCTAGTTARGCAGGAGCGCTTAAACTTCTGACTTAGGGTAACATTAAAAATATGCAATAACATCAACAAAAGCTAGCTGACAAAGCAAATACCACTGTAAAACTGAATACAAAAATATTTAAATCAATAAAAGGACTTACCCCTGGGATAAGTGTTAGTCTATTACCATCCATCCAAAATTCCTTTAAYCCACTCAGTTGTTCAAGTACTTCAGGCTGTAAAAGAGAAACTTTTTTTAAAAAAATTCTTCATGCAAAAAAACAGTCAAAAGACAAAATAAGTTCAGTGATGCATATATTTGCAACCTTAGGTAACATCTTTCTATAGCTGTTATATATCCTTGTTTAATTGSGTCATCAAATAAAACTCAGCTATCTTTCTTTCTGAAATGTAAACTTATGTTAGATACACAGAAATCTCGTAAGAACTTGATCACAGCACTAAATGATCTTTAGTAGAAAGGACTATTTTCCAGTTGAAACACRCAATAAATCTTTTGTGTGTAAGTCTGCCTCTCTCATGCAGGACTTTTAAAAACCCTTAAATCCCATGAATTTAGAAATGTTGTTTTTCAACAGTCACAAAGCTGACAAGATATTGAACCAGAAAACGGAAAAACAGATTTGAGTTTTGTAGCAATAAACAAAAGATGCATCTGTACTATACAAACAAATTGTTCTATCCATGTAAAGGGTGGGATGTGCTCCCATTACAACTTATTATTATTCTGTGCTGACATAAGCTTTTTTTTTTTTATTAATGTAAGTTTTTTCCATATTAGAGAAAGACACAGTACTTGACAAACACCAGTATTGCCTATGCTTTCCTGTTTAAACTTCCCTCCTGAGAAAGTACTATAAAACCAGGTGCAGCTGAACAATCACAAGTTCAACTGAATGCATAGCTCAATCTCTTTTTATGCAAGTGTATCAGTATTTGCACTTAAGTTAGTCCTGGTTCCCAATAATTTACTTCCAAGAATAAATCTAAACTTTTCTACGAGTGAAAAATCACACTTCAGACAGATCCTTACCAAAAAAAAAAGTGTTTCAAACTTTCTTGTGCTTTTACCAATGTATCTTAATGAARTAAGTTCCCAGTACTTGACTTTTCTAGACAAAAGGCTGTGAGAGATGAAGCAATCTGCCCAAAATACACCCAAACAGGTGATTTAACAGTCTATACTTAGTTCCTGGCTGTTGGGACTKAACAGATACTGGGGCCTGAGCATGTCAGCTTAAGGCTCCAGCAGGCATATCTACACTCTAACGAGACTGCAGCAGTAACTGTAATACTAGTGAACAAATCCTGAAGTCTACTTCCATAACTACCAAACCATATAGCTAAGCCAGTGTTAAGTGCTTACACGTCAAGCACAGCACGATCTGTGACTAATGAAGTAGCTGCTGGTGGCACACAAAGGCTTAACTTTATCACATGGCAGGTCAGAATGTTTCACCATATTTTTAACTGTTCAAATTCCCTTACACAAGAAAGTTCGTAGAAGCAAAGGGATGTTATGTGGCTAATAAATGGAAGCAGATGTATTTGCCTATGACACCATGAACAGGAAACAAGCTGATCCATGCTGAAAGAAAAATCTGGGCACCTCAACTGAAAATACTACTTTGAACAATACTCAAGACAAACTTGTAAAAAATTAGTAAAAATTTTCCTTGGATCTAAATAGTTTGTTCACACTAATAAAAGCATGTTTCRTACAGCTTATACAGAACTTGCAACTTTTAAGTACACAGTGACCAGTAAGCATTTAAAATTTATTATAACCAAGCATTCTGCCTATAACTTAGGCATATAAAAATTAACCTCTTGCCAATACGTTAGTCTCACTATACAACACTGTTTTATTTTCAAAGTCAGGAATGATATATATTTATATTTGTGAGTATATACATATAATTTTTAAAAGAGGCTCCATAAAATAGTATAAGGTATATAGAATATTCGCTCAGTAGCAGAGCTCTTAAGCTGATTTTTACAGTTTGATGCTGATTAAAAATAAAGAGCTATCAAAAAGATTCAAAGCTCTGCTACTTCAATAAAACTCACCACTTCTGTGAATTCATTACTTCCTAAGTCCAGTCTCTCCAGCTGAGTCAGTCTGGACATGGTTCTGCAAAGGAAGGGGATTAATAAGGAAATAGATTTAAGAAACTACCAATTACATTTGATCTTGCTATATTCATTCTGAGATATCTTCATCAGTGTTAAATTGTGATGCTGTTCTGTAATCAGACTGGTATCTAAATAAGGTCAAATTTTTATACGTCATTCAACTAACCAATGTTAACAACCTTGCTGACAAACTAAGAGTCTTGTGCAAATCATCTACAGATTAGTCTACAAAAAAAAATAAAGAACGCTACAGTCATCTTTATCCATAAAGAGTATTGCAGTGAAGTTACTCTCTTCTTTGAGTGCCTCAACTTTCCTCCTACGGTCATAATCACCAGAGTTCTCTCAGTAGTGACAAGCTGGTTAACAATGTATTTTCCTCCCCAGGAAAAAACACTGAGTAATAGCTAAAACAGAAAGAACACCACAGCATCACGGTAACAACCAGCACTTTTCCCCCTCTCCAGGCTGCTCACAAGAAGTTGCTTCCATACACTATTATCTGGAATCTTAATTATTTCTCTAGTCTTAAACCAGGTTACTAAATTGGATTTCATGACTGATCAACACTCTTTGAGCCAACTTCTTGCAAAGACAAAATGAATGACTGAAGCACAGTAAAATTCCTGCTTCCATGCTGTGTTTTGGCAAAGTTTTCCTCCTGTTCTGTTTACTTTGGGGATTCCATAGAGACTATCTGCTCAAAATTACTCTACAGATAATTCATCCATATTTTATTTCCTTACTGGCCAAAGTTGGACTTTTTCTATTCCACTTCAATACATGAGATCATTCACTACACTTTACTTGCACGATAATTCCCCCAAATTTTGATGCACAAAATTCACACACTATTAAGGACAGTTTATTATCAATTTGTTTTATTTCAAGCTTACAAAAGGGCCTTAGGAAACATTACCAGTTGCCAACATGATAGTTCAAGGATCCCCAAGCTACAGCACTACCAGCAAGGCAAGTCCCTAAGTGGCTTGCAACTTTTATCTGTCACTGCCCACAGTGATATCATCCTAGTCAACATCAGTACTAGTTGAAAATACTTTCCAAGAGGCTGTGTATCCCTCATATAGCATTATGTTCTGTATTTATTTGATAACAACTTTCCATATGACAAATAAAAAAAACCAAAAATATAAAAATTTAAATACAAATCTTAAGTGTGGATATACTGTAAAAATCTCACCACCACCACCCCAAAATATACAGCTTCTAATTTGGAAAACTTTCAATACTATCAGAATACAAATGCAAAAAAGTTTTTTTTTTTTTCTTTTAAATCTACGTGAGCACAAGATGCTCTATGCAGAATTTCAGTCTCGGTTATTCTTCAAATATCTCACACTGAATATTACAGCTTTTCCGAATACACAGTTCAGAAGTTATGTCACAAACGTGTATAAAACAAGTTTGCAAGATCTCTTATTTCCCTTCTCTCCTCCAATTTACATTTAATTACAGTTATTTTATTAAAATGTTACCTTCAACTAACATCTCTTTACTTTTCCCATATTGTTTATAGAACTGCTATTCCTTCAGCCAAAAAGCAAACAAAACTTCCAAAATGCTGCAAGTGTTGAAATAATAAGAAAATTCAACACTAAAGGAGAGGGAGAATACAGGTTTTGTAGAGGGGGATCTACTAGATCACTGAGTCACCACATCTATTTCTACCTCAGGCACAGCATTATGTAAGCTCTTTCATAAACTTATAATACTGTTTCATAATTCATATTATTGAAATTGCTGTCAAATCAATTTAGCACTACCAAAACAGGTACTCTAATTATGCCTCAGATTYTTAGGCTGTAAACAAACTTCAGTAAGGCAGCAATACTACTTAGTTCAAATAGCATAAAATTTAAAAGGTAAATTTAAAGATGTAAAATTCACGATTGGTCCCTGAATCATCATAATTACACTCTCAAATAGTTTGCTTCTTTTGAGGAAGCTACTCTTTTTATTGACAATTGGACAATAGACATATGCTTAAAAAATATACTTTCCAAGTTCAACATTTTCTATTTGCATTAAACTATAACCTTAACGTTCAGCTACATATCAGACGAATTGCCTCTCAAATATTCTCTGCACATTTTTGCTCTCCTTTCAGTAGAAATATTTTTACAGAGCTTGTCTGCATTATAATACTGCCAGTTTGGCAGTCTCTGGCTATGTATAAGTTCCAAGCAAAATGATGCATTTGGCATAAAACAAGATTGATTTAGTATGTTGGCACTGATTACCTATTTTGATTAAGTCTTTCAAGTGTTTTATGCTTCAATGTTAAAAATTATGTGAGTGTTGAATTTAGCAGGAAGGCTAGCTGATGTTGCAGACRTTTGTCCAAATACATCTAYGATTACAAAAAGRAAAGAAGCAGGCCTAATAATAAAAAAAAWTGAAAAAGGAAAGAGGGGCTACRAAACAAGATTTTTTTTTCTTTTTGTAATTTATAGTAAAAAATACAGCATGTACTGCTACACGTCCTTAGCTTCAACAAAACATTTGACTTTCCGAGCTACAGTTTAAAGCTACATTCTCTACAGCTCTAGACCATGTTCCTTCTGGAGTGCATATTCAGGTTTTTAAAATTAAGTTAGAATTTCACATCAGTTTCTGTTTTGACTCAATAACCAAAAGCAAGGCCACAGACCACATCATTGGTTAGGTCAATTGCTGAACAGATGTATTTTGCTAAAAGGCAGGTTCACCTCTTACATACTATTCACAAAATAAATTTTTCTCCCTAGATTATCCCTAGATCATATACAATGTATTTTTCCAGTGCCTCAGTGTAGCAGAATGTTTAATTATGTGTTTAAATTAAAAATAAGTAGTCTCAACAGCTTTAATCTCACTTAATTAAAAACCACAAGAGTACCAGAAGAGAATAATTAAGGTGGCAGTTCAGCCTGTATTGTAGATCATTATGGAGATACTACAGAGGACATCTTCAAAACAAGCTGAGTTTAGTTATGCAGCTAAGGTGAAACCCTGGAAACACTGCTGTCCACAGGAAAAATTCCCACCAACTTCAACAGCAGTAGCATTTAGCCTAGAATATATTACAGCATTCCTACAAATGTTTCTTATCAGTACAAGAGTCCTCTGTAAACTAAAAAAATAAAAATAAAAAATACTGTATGTAATTCCTGCTGTTAGCATTAATTATAGCAATTAAGGTCAGAGTAGTTTCATAAACAAAATCTGTGTTGGCTATATGTTTGTTTTAATTGTAGCTACTGCTCCTCAGTCAGGAGTAACTAAATTTACACAGCCAGTATCCCAAATTACATGTCATCTAATTTTGTTCCTAAAATTAACGATATTACAAAAAATAAAGACAGATGAAGAAGTATCTACCTCACATGAATGAGTAATAGAAYAGCTCACGTTTAAAAGATTTAAATTTATTCTTGCTGGTACTATATTTCATTCTGGATTTGAGTTTTGGCATTTTTATATAGCAGAGCTAATATGGTATCTAGACACAATACTAGAAGTTGCACACAATTCTGTCAGAAAGGATATCCAATTTAACATGCTTGCTCATTTCTCAAGTGCATAGGAGTCACTAGGAAAACTCATTTTTGGGCTTGAAGGGCTTGCAATTCACACTTTAGCCTACCGCGTTCAAGTCTCTGCTAGCACATGAGCTGGGCAGTGCAACTGTTCTCGTTAGCTCCTTCTCTTCTACCTCTAACCACCTGACAGCAGTACCTCCTTTTAAAAGTTTCTGTCACTAAAGGAGAACCCCTCTTACTGCACATCACAACATATTCAGGACTACAGAGCAGGYTATACGTGCCCCATCGCTGGGATCTCTGTCCTTCTCCTTACTGACCTGCAGACCTCTGTTACGTACTTAGGCCTCTAGGTACAAGTGAGAAAATTCAGAGCACTGCTCTAGCTCATAGATACTCAGRAAATAGAATATTGTCACCCTGGGCTTGTTTGGTGAAACAAGAATGAGGTGTGCTACCAAACAAGTAACGCTTAGAAACATTAAGAGATAGGCACAATTCAATTTTACTGCTAAAGCAAATCCTACAACAATTTCTACAACTATTTTACAGTTAAGAAAACACGGCTGAGGAAAATCCTTCCATTACGTTTAACAAGCCTGGAACATTATAGAATGCATACTGCACAAACGGATTCCATKCAACACAATATAAAAACATTACTTTTTCAGCAGTGAATTTTTAATTAAGAAAATGTTCATATGCTGTGAATCACACTCCCTCAGTCATTCTCTGAATGAGCTTCTCAGATCCCACATTTCATTTAGAGATCTTGGTACTTAACTAGCATTGTCTAAGTTTCAAGCACTCAGCCACCACAGCAGTAACCAGACAGGTATCTGGGCACCAAACCAGTGCATTACTGGAAAGACACCTCCAAACGACCCCCCTGAAAAGCCCACATGCTGACTTGAAAGCTCTACTGGTAGATCAGAAACCTATAGAGCTGGATAGAGACAGACATCTTGGTGCAGAAAATGGGGTACCAGAAAAAATTTAGACAAATCTCTGGACAAGATGACCAGTCAGTTTGACGGGAAATGTAATTTCAGGAGTCTGGTGGGAAAGAGTTTCTTGTTATAGAATAGCTAAGTGCCAAATTATTAGTAAAATATTACTAGTAAARTTAATTAGCAGAATATTATTATTAAAACTAAGGAAAAAATTATGAAGTATTTAAAAATCAATTCCATCTGTACTTACTTTGGCAATATTTTTAACTGGTTTTCTCTAAGTTCCAGTATCTGGAGTTTAGTTAATCTGTAACAGAAAGGAATAACAGATTATCACAATACACARTATTTTATGACAAACACAATCTCGGTACTTGTTTATGTTGCTTCTGTTTTATAGAAGAAGAATCTACAAGTCTGGAATAATTTTTGCTCAAGAATATAAATATGTTTTATCCAGAAATCTTAAGCACTGAGGTTTGGTTTCGGTGAAGTAGCTAACAAAAAGGATGTCGTTTGCTATTCTGCACCTGCTTCAACATGCTTTTTTGCTGCATCCTATAAAGCATTTAATTGGATTCATAATGAGTGTATGTTAGCCTCCTGTACAAAAGTACATAGGAAATGAAGAAAGGTAGGATTAGTACACAAAAATTAAGACACACAATTTCTAATATAAGCATATGTATCAATTTTTTTTGTGTACAAAAAGCCTCAGAAAAATACCTGTGGTCTTTCATATTGCAAAAATGACCTTAAAATTCCTCTTGGACTTCCTTTTGTCTTCTCTTTCTAGTCCGTTTTTTAATTAATTTTGATATTTTCTATTAGAAGGCAGTTTGACCTCTTTCAGTAAGTTTTTGTGCAGGATAAAATAACCTCTAAATCTCTGAGCTTGACTGCTTGGCCAAGATAAGTTCAAAGCAGTCTTASCATTCAAGCAGTGACAGTCCCCAACAGAATTTTGTTGATTTGGACAGAAGTGACAAGATTATCTGTTCATTAAATGAAATAAAGTAACTGAGTTTGGCTTAAATACAGACAAGGTCATAAGGACAAAAATTCTTCACGTTACCCACCCAGCAGCCCTCATACACCAYAAAATAGGGCAGTAAACTCCCTGACTCAGGAAGGTGTAGAGCGAACAAGACTAGTCTTTCCTGATGGTGCTCAACCATGTATGTTGTAAGGACACAGGAAAAAAAAATAATTCTTATTAAGTAATAAGAAGTATATTTAAAGTAAAGATAGAAAGCCTGAAAATAATATATGTTTTTTTTTCTCAAAACATTCTCTCATTTATGGATACATTCAAAAGTAGTGATCTGCTGCACCTAAGAACAACTTAGCAACTTAACATCGCAAGCAGTAGTTGCCATCTGGTAACAACTCTTAGAGGGGAACCTCCTCTCCCTGCCTTCTCAAAAAACCCAAGCTTTCAGCAATGCAAAAAGAACACCCTTATATCCTTTGAGATAYCTTCCCCACTTGTGTTAATGCTACGATAGCAAGGGAACTGCAAGTGTCCAGAATTGCAAAGCACTAGGAACCTAATTTTGCGCCTTTGTACTCAAAGAAAAACATGCTCTAAAATAGGACTCAAAGGAGTATTCCTCAAAGGAGAAACCTGTTATGCCTCTCTTCTAGCATGAGAAGAAAAAAGTCTCATATTTGCATCATCAGCCGAGGCAAACTGGAATTACTACAAAATTTGTATTCGCCTGATCTCATTTTCAAATATTAGGAAAATGCTGGGTCCTTCTATTGGTCCATTGCATAYTAGAACCCGTATTCATGACAATAAAAATCATACTGTTCAGAATTTTATTAAGACCAGAAAACATAACTACAAAAACAAAGCAAGCATAACAACATTTCTGCATGCTTGCTCAAAAGCTTCTTCAAGCTGCTCAGCTATCTCTTTGTTTTACCCAACTTCAAGGGCTTTAAATCCAGTTAACAGTAACATCACTGCTCTTAATCTAGAGCATAACTGCAAAGGATTTTATAGCCTTCTGACCCCATCTGCATGCTGAGATATGGATCTATTGCAAAACAAAAATTTGTGTGTTTGTTGTGGCTTCCTCAGATTGAACAGTCATTTGGCACTTAGACTTCTGAACCCAAGAATTGGCTTACACAGGGAGAAGCCTCATCCTTCAAGAGAGTACCTTCAATAGAAGGTACTTACATGGCATCTTGTGGCTTGTATGGCACTTAGATTTTGCTCAGGAATAAATGGCATGTACAGGAAATGTTTTCTCAGTATTATTTACTATCCCCATCTGTCACAGCACTCAAATTCCCTGTATTCTCTGCATCTTCTCTCCAAACCAGATCTTGCCTAGCAGYAGCTCATAGTTTTAACATCAGGGTAATCTTTTTTCATATTAAAGAGCACCAGCCCTGCCAGCAGGTATACTTACTGATACACTGGCAGGAACTGAGAGCCTGTATTTCATAAGATGTATCAAACCAGGATCTACATACATTTACGCCTTCAGTTGAAGGCCCTCAGGCATTATCTTCTGCTGCTCCAAACTTTAAATGTTCACACTACCCACTATAAATCTTCTCCCTCTGAGATTCATTGTAGTCTTGGATACTATGCAACAGCAGGAGGTTTATTATTAAATCCAAGTCTTCAATATAAAGGTTTCTCAAAATACAACAGACAAAGAACAATCTTCTCTAGAAATGAAGAATAATAGTCCTTTCTCTTTAGAGACTGCAGATGTTGCACTTTATATTCTAATGATGAACTTAACACATCAATAGYAGAATCACAAGTCATTATCTCTTTCAGTATTAGACCACCCCCTTCCCACCTCAGAACAAGACTAGCCTCTGAAAAGACAAATTGTTTAAGAATATTTTTTCCACACACTAGGAAGAAATTTTGCCCCTCCCCAATCCTTCTGATGCAGCTCATCAGCTCCAGATACCTGCTCAATTTTTAACAGTTTTGTAGCGGGGCTGTTTTTAAATACTGATCTAAGAATAAAGTTGCACATACAAGCAACTCCAGAATCCTTTCTTTTAAGGAGTCTTCAACAATCAAACATTGCATTGGGCCCCAGTTATGTTTTCCTTTAAGGACAACGAAAATAGCTAGACAGCTGCCAGTTCTTCTTTGCAACATGCGTATGCAGACAAATTTCTCAGCTGAAAGCAGTAAAAGTCTCCATTCATATGCTAAACTATATATATGCAAGCCTGTAGTTCATTGGCTTTAGCCTGAACACACTGTATTACCTTCTTAACAAGCTACTTCTGTGAATTTAAAGACTGCCTTTGGTAAGAGTTTAGAAATCTTCACAGCTTTGTGACTTTGTTTCATGTTCTACTGTCTCATCCTAAAAGATGGGAGATATAAATATCTAATTCCTTACATGTAGGGCAAAGAGGCTACCAGRGAAACATTTTTAATCTCTACTGCCTGCAAACCACAAGCTGTGTCTGAACTAGCAATTTTCTTGCAGTATTTAACAAGAAGGATTGGCCTGAGCAGTTGTCACTTCTTCCATTACATCTGGGAGGGTTAATTCAAGTTTAATATAGTAATAACAGAAATTCTTAGCCCAGTACCACTTGTAGTTGTTGGTGCGAACATACCCATGCTAAGCATCTCTATCATGATAATGGAACTGAAAAGGTAGGTTTTAATTTGGAAGAGAGATGCACAAACAGCTAGTCCACGAATAATAACGGAAAATAAAAATCGTAATGGTAGAATATATATTTGATAAAAGTACAGGAAATATTTGTGAACTTTTAGGACAACATTTCATTTTTCAATTGTAAACACCTTTAACCACAGAAATGTTTACAAATCACCTTAAAACAAAGTAAAGGGAATGTTATTTAATTTTAAGCACACTTAGTGTAATGGTTTCAATAAAGTTATTATTTCAGGATTGTTGCTTTATGCAAACTTAAAATGTGGCTGATTTACAAAGAAAAAAAATCTGTAGGAATATCTTTTCCAGGTAATTTCAGTATCCTTCATAAATCTGAATTCTTTTCAGTTAACTAGACAATTTGTAAAAATATATGACAGATACACTTAAAAACTCATATTAGAACAACAATGATTCTGTGGACAACTGAAAATATTTCAAAGAGAGGTTCTTGTTTTTTCTTCTGCTTTGCATTTCCAATAATGCAGAAAAACAGTTTTTAAATCATAACTAAAATATAAAGGCAAAACAATTGACATAAATGCATCCTAAAACAGGCAGTGCTTTATGAAATAGTTTCAGCAAAATTGAATACATGTAACTAATTATTGTRTCATCATTGCTCATTTATGCAAAAATGAAAAATAGCCCAAAATAGATACTACTAAAAATTCTTTGCTTATGCCCTACAAATTTTCAAGAAACAAGACTGCAAGTAAATTCACAATTCATTTATCATAATAAAGTCTCTGAAAGCAAAAGCAATTATCACACTATAGACATTTTCAGAGTTTTTAAAACGATGCCATGAGCTGAAAATAAACTCTGCTTATTCATCAATAAAACTTAATCTTATTCTACTATTTCCCCTCTTATATGTGTGTGCTATAATCACTAAAAGGAAAAGTCATTGTTCAAACCTCCTGTTCTTTACCAAAAGCATAAAACAGAAGCTAGTATAGCTTCTACCCCATYTAATATACAAAGTGCTCTACAAAATGACCAAAAAAGCTGCAATTATGACAGCTGTATAGACGTATCCAACAATCACTATTTTCCTAAGAAAACAGAACATACTTCATAGAAAATTCACAGATTAGCCAAAAATATTATTTACTGTGTTCTGTTTATTGTACTGCTATAGGCTCTTGTTTCCTGCTCTACAAATAATACTAGTATATAACCTTCAAAATATTATCCTTTAAAAGTCATGTCTCAACATTAGCATCAGGCAAGCTTCAAGTTTTGAATACTCTATTTTTACCTTTATATATTTAAATTTAACTATGTATGATGTATTTAGAGACATATCAACAGATATGGTTTTTCTTAGGTAACCATAACAGCAGCAGTTCTCAAACTTCTGTGCATTGGAATACTGGCTACCTCTGGGATCCTGGCCAATCTTAACATATGCAAATTAGAATTTGGGAGTGGAGGAAAAAAAACACTATCGCCTCAGAACGCCAAAGGAACTGGCACATTTAATCACAGGTTTGGTGATTTTTTAGTAAGTCTAACAGGTTGGACTGGTGCAACRTTACTGAAAGACAGCAAATATGTAATACTCAAGGGGAAAAAAGATCAGATAATTTGAAATCTTTAACATAATCTCAGTATTATGCAAAGCTTTAGCACTGATTGTGAAGGAAAGAATCAAACATGGTGACAAACGTAGTAACATGGTGTATCCATACACAYGGTGCTTGAATTTTTGCCACAGGTAGTTTTCATCACAAAAAAACAAAGCTTTCTTTCCTATGAATTAGGCTGAAGATTACTGACAGAGTTGCTCAAAGACCTCTTTTGGGACTGATCCTGCTCAGTATTTTCTGAACATCAATCTTAACACAAAGCTTCGGAAAAATTGTGTTGACAAAGTTAGCTGATACAACAGAAAACAGATGTCACAATACAGTGAATTATTAGGACACTCAAGAGAAAAAAAAAACAGCTTTGAGGAATGAAAAAAACATAAGACCACTGACATGCCACAGTATGAAGTTGTATACTTACGATTTCCTTAAAGAGTCAGTGGTCACTAACTCAACTATTCAAGGGGGATACAGTATTAGGCAGTTGCAAAAACGGTTAGTGGAACCCTAGAGTGTAGCCATAGACATGTTCAAGAGAAACAAGTTGATAATCATGACATTGTTCAAGGCCATGAAAGATCTCAATCTGAACTCTAAATATAGCTCTGTATGCTGTCATTGGTGGAGGAGGGAGGGAGGGAGGAAGAGAGAGCGAGAGAGATGGAGATTGACATTCAAATGGAAACTAATTCAAGAAGATCTATTAATAAAATCAGGGGAAAAGAAAAAYCTGCCGTATCAGAGTGAAAAGGAAGAACTTTAGTCTAACAAATGAATTAAGAGAGAKATGGTAGCTCTACAAAACCAGCAGGAAAGATGATAGGGAAACAACATACAGGAAAAAGAAGAATTAAACTGTAAAGCAAATGAATATGAACAATCAGAGAGAAACTGAYATGGGAAACCAGAAGGTTTGTAAACCTGAGCTGGTGGAACAGAGACCTAGACACACGGAACAGAAAAGCCTATGTAGTTTTAAGACAGAGTTGGCTTGGTTTCTAAAATGCATTATTTTCTGTAGTTGCCTGTAAGAGCAGGAAACAGAACATATTTACTATGCTTTTGGACTTCACATGCTCCCATGTAAAGGCCAGTTATAGCTACAAGAGCACATACAGAACAGCAGATGCACCAAATTAGAAGCTGAAGGCTTGTCCTGGATGGAAATAACCAACAAAGCTCTCAATCTTAAAAGCTTCTACAGTTATTTTTGCAAATGCATTCCTATATTCCAAAGTACAAAGTTGTATTTCAGACCAAATGCAGTAGAAAGTATTTATATTTAGTTGCAGAGCTGTGGGTTGGTAATGCAGTCTGATCATTCACACAACAGAAGTGCTTAATGTCAGAAGAGCTTTWCTTTGAAAAAAATAATGCTTAATACAGGATCAATAGCAGCAAGCACTAAATTACTATTTTCCCTTCATATACATATATGACAAAAAAAAGGGAACTGTGACATCAACAATTAATTCTTACTCACAGGCCTCTAAATTAAAGGCATTTTTACCAAATGCCAAATACYACTCAATTTCAATAATATGAAGCATATTTCCAAAGTTGAGACTTGTTTTTCAGATAAGACTCCTAACAGGAAAAAAATATTTTTTCTGCCTTTTTAAAATTCTTCTATATTTTCCAGTGACAAGGCAGCTTACAGTTYTCTCATGAATGAGGAAACACAATAGGATATGGTACAAGCTGTACAATACCTGTGTTTAAGGCTGTTTGCATTACAAACTGAAATGTGCTGAATTAATTTCTATCTGCTGAATAGAAATAGAGCAGTTAGCACCCTTTAACACTRAATTTTTACTTTGATCATTTTTTATATAGTAACCCACAAACACTTTTATCATCTTGGCACACTATTTCACTTCAAATATATKAAAGTATTTAGCCCCCAGCGCTTTTCTTCAGGAGACATAACATATCCTGGAATTAAGTGAAATTCTGAAGATCGCAGAACTAGCAAGAGCTCAGTTTAACAGTCAGGTTTACTCCTGTAGGAAGCCCTTGAGTGGGGGAAAATTGCTCTGCATACAATTTCTCAGGCAGATGGTCTGCATATTCTATAGGAAAGACTGTCTGTATGCTTGCTATAGGAAGAAGAGATCAGAAAGACTTGCTTCAATTTGACTCTCAATTCTATAAAGCATAACTCAGCTTCAGTAGAAGACTTCAGGAAGGAGGAGGAAAAGGAGAAGAGAAGAAAGGACATAACTAATATGCTAAAGAAAACCCTTTTACGAAGCTTTAAGGAAAAAAAGATCATCAAGATAGAGAACAGAAATCCTCTAAATGAAAACACTTTTGATGTATAGGTCAGAAAGACAGTAACTCTCCTTCTTTGAACTCACGTAAGTTTGAGCAGTAATCAAGTACATATTTATTTTGTCCTGACATTAGGATTAATTGCCAGCTAGAGCTTAGTTGTATTTACAGAGCTTCAACTTTAGTCAAAACTCTTCCATAAAGCCTCAACACTTTGAGGCTTATTATTTGAGACTCATTACACAATGAGGCTAATTTGAAAGTGCAAAGCTCTTTTGAAGTCATTTCGGGGGGTTTATTACAGTTCTACCTTATTCTAGAGTTCTAATATTTTCAAAGGTGCAATATGTCCTATCAGATTCATCATTTTATAATTTATGTAATCTAAAAGCTCTTTTCTTACAGATTAGTATTCATTCTATATCATTACTAAGTAGGTAAGCTTACATAAATACTTTGAATTGACTTAAACACAACTGATGAGAAAAGTCTTAATTTCAGTTTCATTCTCCTGGCTAAAAGCTAGGTATTGCAAGTCACTACTTACTTTTCTTTTTTTTTT
>NW_028186945.1:2504552-2516705 GCF_003343005.1 Rhea americana | reverse complement strand
TATTAAGGGATAAACACAACATTAGCAAATTGGCTTTCAGGTTACTTTCAGTAACCGATTTATATTTCACCTTTAGTGACTTTTAATTAACAACTTCACCATTTGCCTAACCATTCACCAAGTTATAGTACATCGGCAGTGATACAGAAGAGGACATTTTTGAAGAAAAAATGACAAAGAAAATGTTTTTCGTTTCTTTTTTTTTTTTTTTACACTTATATTTAAGATTAACTTCTTAGAAGACTTCAGGTTGGCACTGTTGATCTTCATTTTTAGCTCTGCTACTTGTTTTGTACTGAAAAAAAAATGCTGTCCTTTTGGTTAGACTATTAAAAAGACAGAACAATGTGTACGCAGCTATTAAAACATCRAAAGATAGAAAAGATGCATCTTCCAGATATTTTTCTGCCAAACTTCTGCAGCATTCAGTCTGGAGGCTTTTCTGACCTCTTGCAAACTGAGGTGACCCAACTAGTGTACAGCCTAAGGCAACAGCTTTCACACAGCCATATGCCTAGTTAAGTAATAGCTATATTTCCTAAGAGAGGCTTGGCGGACACTGGATAACATAGAAAAGTYGTATACATTAGGAAAAGAGAAAGTAGAACACAAGAATGAAGAGAAGAAAAAAGCAGAAACTCTGCTGTAAGGAGAACAGGAAAAACTAAGCTTATCTGGGAGTCCTTCCTTTTAGCAATATTTTTGTTCCCAAAATAAATGCATTTTAAGAAGGTAAGTGGTTTAAGAAGGTAATTTGTCTCATTTAAACTATTACTGGCAACAATTTTACTTAGCCCTGCATACCATGAACATGCTATGGCTCATACAGATGCCTGAAAGGGCAAGAATTACAGATTTACACAAGAAATCAGCATCCCAGAAAGGAAAAGTAGAATGACAGATGATGACATCCTTGCTTTTCTCCAGCTTCTGAATGATGACCGAACTATTTCAGAAATATTGTCTCTCTTACTTAGATTTGAGTAGTAAACAAAGGAAGTATCTAAATGAGCCTTWTTTCTTCGCTCTTTATAAACATTGTTTTTCAAAATCCCAGTGAAAACAACAGTAATAAGGATTTAGGCTTTTTCTTTAACTAATATATGAAATAAATGTATTTGTAATGTACACCTTATCCCCTTCCTTCCACTTGCCACTTTGCTTGAGAAGCAGCAGAGATTGTTTTGCATAAAATTTATAACTAAATRTAGATTCTAAACCTCAGTTCAGCTTACCTGCCGAAGTTAGCTGGCAAAAACTCAAGAAAAGCATCATTCAGGTACAGCTGCGTTAGGTTTAACAGTTGGGAAAATCCATCTGGAAGTCTGTACAGAAATAAAGTAATGCAGTACTTTTGTTTCATTTATATTTAGTGCATTGTTGTTCTTTCTTAAGGAACAGCATAGTATTGGAGTCTGATTATAATATATTGATAAGATTTAAAGTAGTACTAAATTTCCATAAAAATACATGAGATGTYTGATGTAAGAGTAATTTCAAAATTAATTTTTAAATATTGAGGGCAATATCTAAAGGAAATAAGAACAAATACCGTCTTGCTATATATTCGTGATCTTTCTGACACCTAGCAYGTAAGGTGCACTCACTAGAGATGATTAGATAAATTAAAATCTATACAATACTGTTTTTCCCCAGGGAAGTTTCTTCATTAAAGTTTCTATCTCTGCAAGTGCTACTTCTGGCAAGTAATTTTGTCACTACAGAAGGTGACAGGCAAATCTCTTCCTACAAGCTGAGTTTAAAAAACAGCTCTATAAGCTTAAGAATTATATTTTATTAAGAAATAACAGTGTATTTCTCTACCTTTACAGAGAAGTAATGAACCCCCATCCTCATCCCTCACCCTTCCCCCCCCCCCAAAAAAAAGCTAGAAATGGTATAAAGTAGTACTCTTCACAAAGCCTATTTATCTGGGGAAAATATTTCACCAATATACTCTTTTTGTATCCCAGTACAACAGGGTAAATGAAGACACTGGCAGCTTGAGTCAAATGACTCAGATAACTCTGCTCCTTGCCTCCAGTGCCAAGGCTTGGCTCACAAAAAGTCGTTTGGGGCACGTTTGAAACACAATAGTGTTTGAATATAATATAAAATACCACAAACACGACAAACTTACTTGGAAATTGGATTTACACTGGCCTCAACAACTGTCAAGACTTTGCAGTTTTTTATATTATCTGGAAACTCCTGTATGCCTATAAAATACAAAGATAGGTAGGGAAATATTGTTAAAATAAATATAAGACTCCCTCACAAGATGCATATCATGATACACAAAACCACTAACCTTAAAAAYTTAACAACCAGAGAACTGGTTCTCCAATGTTTCATTTTAGAGACATTTCATTAAAACAAACAAACAAAAAACAACCATACACGCACACAAGAGAGAAGCTCTTAAGCAATTTCTTTACCATTCTGTTGTTAAAAGCMTTTCAGACTGCAACTTAGCAGACAGTTCAAACAGCATTCGAGACACAGTTCACTTAATTCCCACTGCTCATTACCAAATATTAATCTATTTGTGTGTCGTTAAATCAGGCCCTCAGTCCTAATTACAGCATTTTAATTAAGTCTTTCATACTTTCATATACACAGAGCAAAGTTTCAAACAGCATTTGTTAATCACATGCGTGGTTTGTATGACATTCAATTTAAATTAAAAGGCTTCACCTTTTAAAGCAAATTTACTGCACTCAAATGTTCTGAAGAGATCTCCCAAAACGTGACATATATTTGATATATTATTAACTTCCAACTATTTGTAGAAAAAGTAAAACATGCTGCAGACACTTTTGTCAGAAGATCAAAACATTAGAAAACCTTTTTTCTAAGTTAGCTCCAGAAACATTAGAGAGTAAATTTGCAATCCATGTAACTGCCAAAATTCTTATCTGTCAGCAGATGACAATACACATTTTGAAAACGGAAAACCAGCATCAACTGCATCAGTAGGAAATCAGCACCAAACCATTTTGCTATCCAGAGTTTCACCTTAATCTTTCCTATCCCATGAAAACCAAATAAAATGATGGTATCGCAACTACATTTCTGTTTGCAATATACTACTACGTTGTTGTTCTACCCTACAGCAGGTCTTTGTATTTTAAATAAATTTGTCACAAGTACAACAAACATTCATACTGCAATACTTTGGCCTAGATTAAAAACACATGCTCATCAATCACTACTTAAAAAAAAAGCTAGTAAAAGTTAGTTTAAAACAACTTTAACAAAGCTATTTATCTTGCAGTTAATGCATGTAATTTTATCTGCTTCTATAATGTTGACCAGGTGTGTGGGTAAGGCAGTCCGAACCTATGGAGCAAGACAGCTAAGAAGCAACTGCGCTCTGTCGATGCTTTCTCTCTATTCCAGTGATAGTCAAACTCCGTGTTACTCCCGGCACCATTAACTCTCTCACAGTGCAGCTGCAGAGACAAGGGCAGTTTGTCTTCTGATTGAGACTGGCAGGTTGGATTTCGTTTCTCTCCTTGTGCATGTTTTTGAGAATAATGAAATGGGGCGGGGGAACGAAGCATCAACTGTAACGTTTTTATTAAAATAAGAAATATGCAGTATCTCACATTTGCTTAACATTTTTTATGTTTGTGCAGTAACAAGGTTGACCTTGTAAATAACATCAGAGATTATGATRCCACCTGACAAGAAAATTAGCCACAAACTGTATGCTTTTATATTAAATGAATTAATGATGATGAAGGGGAAAGGTCACTGTATCCCTAAATTCTATTTAAATAGAAACTCTGATTCTGCTAAAGCTGACTTAAGGTCTTTCTTGACAGAAATCTGTTAGTCATGGCAAATGGCTGAAGCTCTGACTTTTGACTCATACCAGGGGTTGTACTCTGTTATTTAGAGATAAAAGGCAAGAAAAGCACACTAAGTCACACAGTTAATCCAGACGTTTAAATACTTTAAGTATCATGGATCCTTTTAGGAAATAGCTCATTGAACTCAAGGACAATTAAGAACAGAAGTGAAAGGGGCCAGAAGGAATCAACTGTAATACAGGCCAAAACTTCTGATGATTCTTGTATCYGTGTGTGGGCACAGAYGTGTGTATAAATACACAGCTTTATCCACATGAATTTTACTGAGAGTGGGATTGTATGGAAGGAGGAGGACAATACAGAGCGACTGATTCAACTAACTTTGTCACTCTTATAGTTCAAAAATTAAAACGATAATATCTGTAACATAACAAAGCTTTATTTCCGGGAAGCTGCAGGGAAATTTTCAGCTCCAGAGACAGTTTTGAAGATTAGAAAACTACACAGAAATATTAGAAATGTACCTTACCTATTGCAGGTAAGGTTAATGAGGAAGACTTATTATGCATTTCCTCCTTAAAATAAAGGAATTCTACAACCACCACAGTATATGACTATATTTTATTGGAGTAGGAGTAAAAATGTCAGAGCAAAGGATGATCACAATACTGACCATAGCTTGGATGTCAGCTACTCTGGTATAACATGTAAAAACTCGTTTTTAATGTTATGTCTACTACCTACATCAAGAATTTACTGAAGCACATAAGACTTAAATTCGTGATGAATATYTAGAAAACAAAAACATGGCTCTTCCACCAGAGAGGAAGAGAATACCAATATAAACTTGCTCTCAACAGAAGAGCCAAATAAAATATTAGCTATCCAAATACAGACATGTTAAATCAGCACACTTTTGTGCATCATCATCAGACTCTACAGTAGCCTCTTGTTTGACTACGCCTTGGGCAAAAGGTAGCAAGAGTTTTAAAAACAAACTAACAACCGAAATTCAACTGATACGGGAAAGCTAACAATGAAGTASCCCATGAACTAAATTTTGCTTTGTTCTTAGAGCCAGGACTGTCACAGTACACTCAATCTTACCAACTTCATTTAACACTTAAGTATGGAAAAAATCACAGAATCATAGAATCAGTAAGGTTGGAAGGGACCTCTGGAGATCATCTAGTCCAACCTCCCTGCTCAAGCAGGGTCACCTAGAGCATGGTAGACAGGGTTGCATCCAGATGGGCCTTGAAGATCTCCAGAGAAGGAGACTCYRCAACCTCTCTGGGCAACCTGCTSCTGTGCTCTGTCACTCTCACAGGGAAGAAATTCCCCCTCAAGTTCAGGCRGAACTGCCTKTGCTTCAGTTTCTGCCCATTGCCTCTTGTTCTGTCACATGGGACAACTGAAAAGAGTTTGGCCCCATCCCCYTGACATCCTCCCTTCAGGTACTTATACGCATGGATAAGATCCCCCCTCAGTCTTCTCTTCCCCAGCTCTTCCAGTTGTTCCTCATAGGGCAGATGCTCCAGCCCTCTGATCATCCTCATAGCCCTACGCTGGACTCTCTCCAGTAGCTCCATGTCTCTGTTGTACTGGGGAGACCAGAACTGGATGCAGTACTCGAGATGAGGCCTCCCCAGGGCTGAGGAGAGGGGCAGGATCACCTCCCTCCACCTGCCGGCAACACTCTTCTCAATGCGCCCCAGGAGACCATCGGCCTTCTTGGCCACAAGGGCACATTGCTGGATCATGGTCAGCCTGCCATCCACCAGCACTCCCAGGTCCTTCTCTGTAGAGCTGCTCTCCAGAGGGTCAGTCCCCAGCCTGTACTGGTGCCTAGGGTTATTCCTCCCTRGGTGCAGGACTCGGCACTTGCCCCTGTTGAACCTCATGAGGTTCCTCTCTGCCCAGCTCTCCAGCCTGTCCAGGTCTCTCTGAATGGCAGCACAGCCCTCAGGTGCGTCAGCCACTCCTCCCAGCTTGGTATCATCAGCAAGCTTGCTGAGGAGGCACTCCATCCCCTCGTCCAGGTCACTGATGAAAAAGTTGAACAGGATGGGACCCAGTACTGACTCCTGGGAGACTCCACTAGCCACAGGCCTCCAACTAGACTCTGCGTCACTGACAACAACCCTCTGAGCTCTGCCATAAATGGGAGCCATCATTCAAAACAGCAGTAAATTGGGAATGACAGCATGAAGTAATATAGCCAGTGTTCGTAATACATACTGAGAAGACAGAGGAAAATTAAGAGATTGTTCCTCTCTATCAGGTGATAGGAAGCAGCATTTACTAACTGGTTCTACAAAACACTTCAGCATCCACAAACATCTGGGTCAAATGAATGCTACAAATTGAGATCGATCCACACTGCTTTCTAAATCCCATTTTCCTCCAGGGTCTTCTACCACTTCCTTTTATCTACTGATACTCAAGATTACAGAAGAGGAATACTCTACAACAGATTGTTTCCAGGTTATCCTGCCTGTTGAAGCTTTATTYCACTTTCTTTGAAAAGCATCAAATGGATATGGATCTTTATCTTGCTGTTTCCTCCTTTACAGRAAAGTCCCACACCATTTCAGTGCTGTAGCTGATTTACAGATCATGCTTACTGTCTCACAGCAAACAAATCCATCACAGACTACAATCTTTTGCAAAGCACAGAAAGAAAATACAGCTTGCTGGTRATCTTTAGTTATAATCACAAGATTCACAAACTAAACTGAGAGCAAAGGGTTTTCTTGTATTGCAGTTTCCCATAGAAGTGAGATTTAAATAAAAGCATTTTGTATTTASTTGTCCATCTCTTCCTTCCCGTTTTCCCAAAAATCAGGAATGTTAAACTCACTTGCCAATTTCTATCATAGCTGACACTGGAAAAGGGCAATAAAACTGGAAGATAGTTGCAAAGAATTTGGCAACTAGGTAAAGAAGAGGAAACTAAGTTACTGTCTGGGCTGAGCTAAAAGCAGAAATCACTCATCATTTATAAACTCCATTTGGCAAAAACTCCTCAGCCAACCAGCACAGCCCACAGACTGGGGACAGTTGATCAAAACCTCCAGACAGCTGCAGCACATGGGCAAAGACACCAAAAAGGCTACACAGGGAGTGAGGATCAAGGGCCATAGTGTGTAGGTAATCAACCTCAGTTCTGGATCACACAGCACTGCTGAAATAAGGAATTTCACCTGGTCTCTGTTTCCCCAGAGAGTAGTAATTGTTTTGGCACAGCTGGTAAAACAAATGTGCACTCAGGTCCCCCTCRTTGTTAGGGTTGGATTAAGGCAATTGAGAGTATAATTGGGGTCTCACCCACCATCTGGAGCTGCACTGATCTCTCCTCAGGGACAGCATCACTTGCAGAGCAGGAGAGAAAACTGGAACCACCTTCTCTCCCCTTCACAAAAGAAGACTTTGYCCCCAAATATCAACAGTTCTGGGTTTGCAGAAAATTGTGCAAATCAGATCCATTGCTGACCTGTATTGCAATGGATCCCAGAGCTGACACGTGCTATTGTTTCAGCTATACTGAAGATGGGGTTTTGCTATGTTGTTCATACTCCAGTCATACCCTCATATTTTTCTTTGCAATCAAATGCTAAAACTAGTATTCYTAAGCTTTGATCGTTCAAACTATTATTGCTAGAGACAGCAGTGGCAGTACCTCCAAATCAACTTCCACCTCCTTTCACACAGAAATGTTTAAAACAGAGGCTTGCCAAGTCAATTCCCAAAAAGCACAGGAAAAAAAGAACAGTAATAGATATGAGACCTGTGAARGCTATATGGGGTAACGCCTCCAAAGGAAAGAGTTTACAGTTGAGTGTCTCAGTTTCTGCAGAACGTGAGAAAAACACACATTTCCTTCCTCTAAACGACAAGCAGATAGACACACCAAAAAGCCCTCTAGATGCAAGAATAAATGCCCTGTGTGCACCCTTCGCAGGCTACATCCTTACAAGTGGGGATGACACAAACATATATGCTCAGTTTGCCTGAATATAAAAGAAACCTCAATTATGTACATTCCTCCCACAATTAATCTATTCATCCTGGTCTGAACTCCTGGGCAAACAGCTGCTAGGACCTGCCTGAAAGCAGCTCCACCATAAAAAGGGCAGCTTTGGTACATTCTCCACTCAGTCCTCTTTGCTGCAGCTGGAGCCAATAYGAATCAAACTTGGTGATGAAGATAAAATATTTTCAGAGCTCAAAAAAATTGTCTTAAAGATAATTAAAAGTTTTTGTAAAAGCTCTAAGTTTAATCCAAAACCTTAAGATACAGTCTTGGTCATGATCTATATTCTTACATATTTACATAATTTGCTTTACTTGGGGATTTCTGCAAACTTTTCTGTATTAAAAGCATCATTTTTCATTATTCACAAAGAAAACAGTGTCTAAGATCCCTGTCAWTTCACTGTGTAATGTTGACTCATGCATCCTCTTTTTTTAAACACTCGTTCTCCATTCTAAAATTCTTAGAGGATTCACTGCCACAGTTGATTTCAGGTGATCCAGGATATCATGTCTGACCAGGCTGCAGGGCAGCAGTAACAGCTTCCTGCTCAGAGCTGGCATTACAACTCTGCACAAGGCAGAGTTGCATGCTTGTGGGAAGGGTGTCTTACATATGCTAGCATGCTAGCTGTTACTACTGATGAAACCTATTCTAAATCAAGTTATAATTCTAAGAGTAAGGATGGACTGTAGCAGCTACATGCTCTTCTAGTTCTGCGAACAAACATCCCAAAGCTTTTGATGCTTGCTGTTTGTCACAGCAGCTGCTCCTCTTGCTGTCTCACAAAGACGATGCCAGCTGCTGCAGCACTAAGACTGGTAGAATACCTTATAGGTTGGTTGTTCTGTACTTGTATTAGTGTTATAGAATCTATAGCTTGATTTCTGTCCCTTACTAAATGTAAAAATACAATCTTTGAGACCTACRGAAGAAGCCTACCTTTCTTGAGGAGTACAACTCAAATGCAAACCTGTCAGAGGTTTAAACCACTAAGTTATTAAATTTGTTATGGATTTAACAAAAAGCAAGATTAAATTTAAATGCTTTTCATTCTCTACTCCCCCCACCTTGTTTACACAGAGTAGCTCCCTTATTTGAAAAAYTTTTGCTTTTAATCAACAAAATCATTTACTTAATCTTATAAAAAGTTAAAAAATCGTAAGAACTCCACTGGATTTACCCATTTTTATTTGAAGCAAATTCGYTTCACAAGTGTCTGCTAATAACTTGGTAAACAGATTCACCTCTCCATCTGTATCCTTTACAAGTACTTTGCTCCACTTCTCATACTATGAAAATTTTGAAGTTTCCTTTTCTATTTGTGCTCCTTTTAATTATGCTCACTTGCAGGTTTGTAGGCTTAAGCTACAACTATGCTCCTGTCTTAAGTTCAGGCAATGAAAAAAATGGATGTTGGATCTTTATTTGGAGGGTTGTTTTGGCAGGGAGSGGACTGGAAGAGAAAAGAAAGTCAGTATACTAACTTTTCAAAAATCAAAGTCAGTCGAGCTACAAACCTGACAGAAGCAAAGTAGTGTTATTTTAAAAATAGTTAATATTTCCATAGAGTGATTTTTAGGCTTTGCTAATAAGATTTAAGAAAAATTAATTCTTACTGGTTGTGGTAACTAWTACAGTGTATTTACAATAAAAAAACACTATTGGAAATATATTTAGCATTCATTTTGTTAGTGAGGTGGGTACTTAACTAAATATATTTTCTCATTCAGTACATCATACAGTAATAAAATATTTACTCACAATTAAGACAAAAGAGTTTTTTTGCAGAGTTAAGTGCACCACATTTGGAAATARCAGCCACATTAAAGTTGCAAAATACTTATTTATAGCACCTTGTAGCTTTAAAATAAAGATTCTGTGTTTACCTTTGTGTATACCRTATTACAAAGCTGGCTCTTAAAAAAAAATAAAAAAAAAAATAAAAAAAAAGCTTTTCCTCCTCATCTACAAACTGCTTTGAATCTATTAGAGGTCTCAGTCAAGTTCAGTATTCCTAAAATTTTGGTTTTGAGACAGTTTGTGAAGTTCAGAATTTTTAAATACTATTTTGAAAGCTGAATTTCTTAAAAATAGCATGATTTTTTAGAAGGTAATGAGGTCTATGTTTATGCTATATATTGGGCTTCTGATTGATTTAAATGGATAACGCCTCCTCATTTGTGCTTTCTCAGCACAAATAACTTGTGCTGCTAAACTGCCAGAGCTGATACAAGGGGGAACCAAGATTACAGATACACTTTTTCTTTTTTTTTTTTTTTTTGTTCCTTGTATAAGCATGTCTCAGCTTAGCTAGAAAACTTCAGCAAACCAAATAGTTTTCCAAGCATTCATCCTCAAATCAGTTGGAAGAGCTTCAATTTCTAGGGCAAGAACTTTCTGGGCCAACTCTAGCCTCCCCACACAGTGTGAAAGAGTTTGAGAAGCGAAACAGTTTCCTAAAACACTTCTGGAAAACCAGGATAACCAAGAATGCTGCTTCTTGAAGACATGCCTGACACACATTTCCATAACACTAGAAATGCGAGGGCAGAGCAAAATTGCAAAACATGGGTACTAGGAAAGTTGCAGGCAGCGAGTTTTGCTCCTGGCACCATCTCAGAAGAAAACCAAGCTTCAGATGGTTCTAAACAATGTCTAATTTATCGTTAGCATCTGGGAGTACCCAGAGTAACCTGAAACTAAAGGGTAACATAAGTATCTAAAGCTGCAGGTTGCCTGTTTCTCCTCCCCTACCATCATCCTCTGCAGCAAATTCAGTGCTGTCTCATCAGCCACTTTGCTTGATACCAGTACATTACCATGACTTTACTGAAGTGTCACTCAAAATGTCCCTTTACAGAAAAGGGCATAGTCTACCCACACCACACACAACCATAATTACTCCTACAACAATGCCTTTTCTGTGCTATGGAAATTTTGAGTCTGGAAATAGATTTGTATTAAACTTATCTCAGAATTTCAAATAAGTACACAAATTCCATATTCAAGACCTAGTTTATGCCTTAACTGCATTAGCATTCCATTTTATTCCTATTCTATCTTATGTTTTTTAATATGGAATTTAATTTTATTTTGCAGAAACATTCTATTCAGTGTCTTTCAGAAGACAGATAAAATATTGAAGAAAAATTACTGAAAATGCTTGAAAAAATAACTGTAAATAGATGAGCTGCCTATATTTAGGATAAAGTTCAAATTTATAACCTCTGTACGAAGATGCATTATATTAAAGCTATAGACTCAGGATTCATCAGCAGATTTAATATTTATTTATTTCACTATCACAGATGGAAGTGCCTTGGTACAGGGAGGAAAGGGCAAATTACATTACATTATTTATGTATACAGGATCTTCTTCTCCTACTTGTCCTTGTGGAGAATAAAATTTGGTTCAGTGTCCCTGCTAACTATCAGAAATTCTCACTTCATTGATAAATYCTAAATCCACCAGATGGGCCACACTGGAGTAGATATTCTCCCTTCTCCAACTCCCCAACTTTTAGCACATGGCATACAAAAGCTAGCTTGCCAAGTCAGCAGATGATTTTAAACTATTAAAAATATTTGATCTAGATTTGCATTTCTTAATAATACAGAAGTCCTTAACATTACTTTAAATAATTTTATAGGCAGATGTGGGATTTTTTTTTCCCTTCTGGAAAATATCCTGCAATACAGACTGACAAGGTRACATTTAAATTTGCTGTAACATTACAGCAAAAAAGAACCACTTCACAATACCTAAGAGATTATTAAGCATACCTTAATTTCTAAAACACCATGCATCTTTTGGCACTACTTGTTATTTTTTTGATCTTGTTATTTTAGTTTTACAAAAGCCCTAACAATATAGAACTTAAAAATTCAAATGTTTTTCTTTCACCACCTGTTAGTAAGGAGTTTACAGACTCTCTGATTCCCCACAAGGTAACTTCACTGGCACAGGGATTTCAAGCCTATTTCCCAGGCTTTCAGGGAAGCCTGATTTCCCCGGCAGTCACCTCATCATATGCCTCAGCCTTTCATATCACTTAGTTCTAGTTACCTGTGAAGCGTATATATATATGCCACCATACAGTGAACATGAACATTTTCCCCTTCTTCAGGGAAGAGGTAAAAATATTTCCATGATAGTCTTTCCACCACCTTTCAGATGCTGACTAAACCTGACATCCAGGAGCCAGAAGGAAATGGCTTTCCACTTTACAGAAAAATGTTGGCTCAAAAACCCAGAATGAGACAGCATTAGAGAAGAAGAAAGTTTGGGTCTAGTTA
>NW_028186945.1:2495587-2504544 GCF_003343005.1 Rhea americana | reverse complement strand
TGGTATCACTACTGATAAATACTATCTTAGCCATAAAGGAATAAAAGTTCAAAATCTTCCTTTAGTTTAGTAAATGAAACACTCATTTTTCTACTTAGGCCTTTAACTCTGGATTTGCAAGTATGTTGCAATTTCTCTTTAGGATGCAACCCAGTAGGACAGAAAAGGACTACACACGCCGCTATACACAATGCAGGATGTAATTTCTGATATAAGCACATAGTTTACTTATTATATCATTTCATCTTTGTTAATTGACAGTATCAAGCTTCCAGGGAAAAGCTCCAGAGTTGAAGGGTACTTAGAGAGAAATAACAGGACATCTTTACCTATGATATTAAGGGCTCACAATAGCTTTTGGAATCAGGTTAAAATGCCTAGAGGACAACTGAAATACTCAGTACTTCAAAAAGATACAGAATTTATCAGCTCTTGCCAAGACTAAAGACAGAGTTAAAATTAACTCTGTTCCCTGCTTGCTGCACACATAGCAGCAAATTGATATTTTAGGCTCCATCTTCATGTAGCCATGACCTCTTCAGCAGCCACAAATAGTATACTCCAAACCAAATGTTTATACTAGAACTTGTGTGCTCCAGAACATGCARCTGTTACAGGCTTGCACTCTGTAATTTAGCACACACCTCAAGACACRCATCATCACATCCAGAGAAAAATGGATAAATTAATGGAGAAGAAATCCAATGAGAGAGATCAAATAATAATAAAAAAAAMCCCCACTGTGGCTGGCTCAAAAAGGCCTAACAGCACAAACTGCTGGAGACTGGAAGCATACAAACAAAATATGCATGTGTACTGGTGTTTGGTGCTTTAGTAACTCTTGCCTAGGCCTCCGCTTTCAGCCATTAGACTATGTGAAAATTTGTGTTGATTAAATATGGACATTAAGTATCCACATATGCACATCTTCAGGCCTCTGCCATGCAATTTTATGTATTATATATACAAATCAGACACATTTAAACCTGAAAAAGGCACGACATTTTGGACTTACTAAAACATTTTCCATCAAAATTACTTTTTCAGACTAATATTTTAATGATAGCATCTGCCATCTTGATAAATTTCTCCAATTTTGATTTCTCATCTGAATGAGAAAACAAGTATTATACACACACACAGTTTTTCTTGAAAATTTTGATGCTGTTCTGTGCAAAAGTTCTCCTCTGCCCTGTGTGGCCTGGCTACATAGCTAGACTCTGCAATTCATGAAGAAACCTGACCACATTTCAAAACTGAGGCTTCATTTCTCTGTCAGCTCTTTAAGTGAAATACATGCCTTCAGTCAATACATTCCAGTATGCCTGTGCCATAAACAGCTCAACTATCCTGCATGAAAACCCTGACATTTTATATGCATTAGTATTTGAAAAATCAAGTCTACTTTTGTAACTTCCTTTCTAAAACCATAACTTTTATAATTAAATGCGTATTTGATGCAAAAGCATCTGCTTTGATGCAAGAAGCATTTGATGCAAAAGCACTTCATGCTTTAGCTCCATCTACGGCATAAGATAATGCTTACAGTATATTAACACCAGAAGAAAAACACAGGACTATCACCTTCATAACTGCTGCAAAATGACAAATAAATCCCCACAAAATTATTTTAGAGTATGGCATCTCTCATCATTCTTCACAAAGACTGCTGGTTACTCCCTAGTCAATTTTTTGATAGATTAGAGAAAGTAACTCTTGTGCTTTCCACAAAACCCATAGCTTCCGYACCATATACTTTCAATATCTATTTGGAGGGGGAGGGGGGGCATGCAGTGGGAATCAGAGATGCTTGATCAGCTTCACTTGTTCTTGGAAAACTGAAGAAATTTATATTTAGTCACATTAGAGAGAAAAAGACAGACAATCATGGGGATCAGGAGACCGAGATGCAAGTCCTTATGCAAGAGAGAAGGGGCACAAAAGAAAAGTTTTCAGAGAGTTGCATTCCAGTTGTCAGAAAAAACAAAGAGGATTTCCATGGTTGCAACAGTGAATAGGGAAGAGAAAAAGGCACCTRTCTTGGCAAACTGAAGTCTCAAATAGCATCAGTTTATCAGAAACCAGTCAAAAAGTCCACTACTCCTTCCCTCAGCAAAGCAGGTACAGACTCCAACTTGTTTCTGGAGYTTACAAAGCTTTCAGGAGTGGTGGGCTTGGAGAGAACCAGATGTCCAAAGAAAAGTGTATGTGTCATCTCGGGGCTATTTTTGATGTGCAACACTAGGCAGGGAAGCCATCCAGAATGTGGCAAGACTGACAACAGGCACATGATAATAGTTTAAATTAGTGCCCCCATCAAGTGTTTGTCCTGCAAGATGTTACAGAGAAGAAAACCTCCCCAAAACAGTGTTTCACAATATATTGAGATAGCAAGACATTGAGTTAATGTGTTCTTAAATACTTTATATGCCTCAGAGTTACAAGTGTCCTTTCAGCAGCTCTTTGAAGGCTTAGCTACAGCTTACATTGTTTTGGATGGACAACTCACTCTCTAGTCAGTGACTGACAAGCTGCCCACTCGTATATGTAAGCTGAGCAATTTGCCAATACAAGAACTCAAACTCTTTTGCTGCTTTCAAATCTTATTGCTTGAGAACTTCTGTGTTGGAAACAGTTAATCCTTTTAATAGTTCAGATTAGGACAAAAGGGTGATTCTTACTTAATCGTGAAAGTTTAAGGACAGTGCTCTTTAGGAAAGACTAATCCATTTGTACCAGGAATAGAGCAACAACAATCAAGTTACTTTATCACACTGTAAATGCTATATTCATTATACAGAAATAATAAACCAACAGTTTAAGCATAAATTAGGCTACAACAGACAATGAGGGAGAATGACATACCTCAATGATTGGAATACTTTTATTAAAAAAGTGGAACTTAATTTTATGGAGTCATAATTAGCCAATTGTCTGAAAAAATAATGGATTTTGATATAAGATATTTTGCATATTTATGCAACTCTTTATTTTCAAAGATCAATTTAATAGGTATTTTGATCTCTATGCAAAACTCAAATTTATCAGAAATGAAAAAAACCCGAAACAGCAAACACTGCTAAAGACCTGAAGTTTTACAACAAGTTATGGAGAACTCGCATTCAACAAATCATCCCTATATGAACTCTGCTTGGGCTTTAGACATTTTGTCAATGGGAAGTAAATACAACAATCTAGACCAAGAAAGCTTTTTGTCTTACACTACAAGAAGTGCTCTAACTTCACTTTGAATCAGCAAGGCAAGTCTATTAACATTCTCACCAATTCAGCACATGATTGAATATGCTTTTTTAAAAACAAACCAAAAAAACAAGCCTGATGACAATATAAGTTATTGCAATTTCCTCACAGTTACACAGARTTGCCAGCTCGACAGAACAGTACCATTAGAAAATCCCACAAGCACAATTCTCAGCTAACAACTTTTCATAACCTATTAGGCGTTCTGACTTGCACACAGTCATAGATTTTAAAGTCAGACAAGAGAACTAGTCGTTGTCCAAAGCCACACACTCTCCCCACGTGACAGAAGTTACTCGCAGCAGAGAGAGCAGTCAAGTTCTACTGCAGTTTTCAGACTGTATACTATAAACAAACAACTTTCATCTGAAACCAAGCAGAAGAGAGAATTCTAAAAAACCCTACAAATGCTTTTGCAAAACAACTTTCCTCCAGTACAATTGAACAGAAGAGCCATTAAAAGCAATAAATTTGTGCGTATGCATATTTGAGAGAATAGGAAAGTACTTCACCACATCAGTTTTTCAGTAATGAATCTCCAAGTACAAACCAATTAATCTGGTAGGTAAAACAAATACTACGAAGAGACCATGAGAGAATCTTTTATATGAAGTAATGACTTAAATGAGCAATTTAAAATTTACTAGATTTAAGAGTTTCTAAAAATAATACTTTCACTTGTACCTCTATACAGTCATGTTGTTTTGCCTTTTAACAACCCCAGTATAATAAGTGAAGTGACTTACCATTCTTGCTGACATCCAGTTCCCTGAGATTAATGAGATTTGCGATGGATGCTGGCAATGTGGTTAGATCATTGTCTGGCAAACTCAGCTTGTGCAGAGACTGACAGTTAAAAAGTTGCTATTGAAACAAAGRAAAAAGTGAATGTGATTTACTCCTAGTTTCCTCTATATATCTTTTGTTATTAATCCCCTTAAACTTCTGACCTCAAAGCTTGAAGGCCAGACTGTTCAGTCTTTCACTACAGTAGCTTCAGCTGACAATTAGTTTACTCAAAATGAATTAAGTTTACAATGCTTAGGGAAGCAAAAAAACTGCAAATGGCCACAGCAAACCAGTAGCTACATTTAGCACTTTCTGCAAGTTCCTTCCATTACTGCAGAAACTGTGAACCACAGTTACACACAGTAAAAAGTATTTTCCGTAAGAAATACTTCAGGTGATACTCAGAAGCTAAAGTTATCTGAGTTCATCTTAAAGTAGATCATCATTACTGGTACTCAACTCCAGAGATACTGAAATATGTTTTACTGATACCAACTTTTTCCCCTATAGCAGAGTAAGTAGCAAAACRAACACAGCTACAGTTTGAGCTTTTCATCTCAAATGTATATTGCCGCACTTGGAATAACCAGGGTACATTTTCAGAAGTGATTTAGGCACACAGGTGAGTGTTTCAAATACCTCGTCACTTTTAACACTGACACTTCCACACCAGCATTTCTGGTAAAGTCAAGTCCTCCTCTACCACCACAGTTATCCTCATCACAGTTTACTCATGCTGCACTCTCAGCTAGTAAATTTAATTGTGGAACCTTAAAAACCAATCTTTGTGGTATTCTAGGGTGAACTTTTCAGAAGTGATTGGAGATGAGAAAAAAAGAAATAGCCAGCGGCCATTTCAGTGATCAGGCTGACAAGACAGCCCAATGAGCAGTTATGTTGTCACATACAAAGGGTACTAAATTGCAAAACCAGGGTAAGAACACACCACCCGGGTAAAGAGGAAAGGGGAAGAGTGGAAATTTCTTAATCCAGCCTCAGACGACTGGAGAGAGCCCAGTAAGTACGGCACCCTCTCTCTGAGGGGGTGGCTTGGTTAGAAGCCTGCTTCAGAGCTGAAAGACTAAACCAGCTGGTGTCAGGGCAAAGGCATACGCAGCTGRAAATCTGCTTCCAAACCTATGGGAATCTTTTTTTTTAAGCAATAAATAACTTCTCTGGTACGTCTTCTGCTTCCAACTAGATTTAAAATTACAGTTTCTATCAACCAACTACAAAAAAATAGTTTTCCTGTGCTTTTATTGCTCCCTACTCTCTCTGCTCATTTTCATAACAGTGTTTGAATTCATATGTTTTTGCATTCTCAGGATGGTTGAAGATGGAAAGAGTAGCAAAAAAAACCCTACTAAAATGACACAAAAACTGAAAAGGATGCTTTACTAGAAATACTTAAATATTAACTTCTCAAAAATAAGACTACAAAGATGAATTATTACAACATACAAATACATTAACATGAAGCGAGTGTATGGTATTACAGGTCCCTTCAGTTCAGCAGAGAAAATAAAAGAAAAAAAATCCAAAATGTTGAAACAGTCTTTTTAATAGAGAGGAGAATTTAATCTTGGAATAGGCCAACACAAGTAAGACTGCCTACCTCTCAATTTAGTCACATATCAAAACTGGATTTCATACAGGAGCTGGCTAATAAAATTAAATGACACATAATAGAAAAGACCAAGCAAACTATTTAACAGCTTTTTTGGTCTAAAACTCTAGCATACATTCATTTGATCATGACAGTGCAGCTCAGCTCCTCTTAAGAAAATGGTNAGAATTTTCTCTTTGGAAAGATGTAATTTTCTTAATTCTTGTTATTTCAGCAATAAATTAGAAATTTACCACAGGAAGAGATTTTTTTTTTTTTTTTTTTTGCTAACAACAAAAAATATATCGCTTTTCATGCATGCAATATTCTTTGTTATAAAGACAATACAAAGAGAAACAGAAATGAAGTTCAGTAATCATCCGAAAAAGAATACAAAGCTAATACAAAGCCTTCATAGTGAACTACTAGAAACTAAAGTGCTCAGTCTAAACCTATAGTGCAAAGAAATGTGCTGTTTGGGAAGAGACACAGATAGAGCGATGAAAACTCTAACCTGAAACTGGGTGTTGTTGACAAGTCTGCAACTCATACGTTTTTAGCCCTATTCACTATAAGGGTACGGATTTTCATAGATAGCTTTTCAGGTGCATTTAAGAGTGGATTTTCAAAAGGATTCAGTTAGTTTAATCCATCTTCACTGGAATCTAGGTCTTTGATCAATTAAGTTACTGCACTGAAATTGCTTTATTTGCTTATTAGTTTCAATTAACTTAACTTCCAAAAAATCTAGAACAGCAAAGACTGAGATGGTTATAACAAACATTCCAAAAATCTAACAAAGCATTCTATAGTCACCCTGCATGGTGGTGATGATTTGTACACAATTATGAAAAATCATTTTTAAATATTAATTACTAACCTATTTCTACCAAGATAGGATCTAGCAATGTAATGTCCATTGCAATGATCACTTTGTACATTTCAAAAGTTTCCCTGACACAAATTTTTTTTCTTTTAATATACTGTTAATTCAGTGCAGTTTGTCTTCCAATTTCAAAACTAACATTAAATATTTAAGATGTAATCAAACTGATATTCCAGCCCTCCAGCTTATGAACTTAAGCATCTCGATACTTCAAAAACTGACTGCACCGAAGTAGAAAGTGGGAATTCAAGTGCATAAATGCTTTGGACTGTAGCTGCCTTTTGCGGGCACAGAGATCTGAACAAGACATTAATCTTGCTTATTTTATCTTCATATGTTATTGGAGATTCAAGATAGCACCACAGTTCATTGCATACAGTTAGTCAGTATCAGCAGACATTGCTACAGAAATAAGTTATCCTGCCTCTTCTGCTTTGCATCACCTTCTCTTAGAGTGGAGCAGTTATTTGAGCAGTTCCTTTCCAAAAAAGTATAAGAAATTGGTCCAGCTAAAACACATAAATATTCTTTCTTCCAGGACGGCTTCTCTGGCACCAAAATCAACTTAAAAGCATTTGGCAAATTGTAGCCTGAATGCTGAAATGGAAAGCTAGACACTATCAGGTCCTACTAATGAGGATGAAGGAACAGAGTTAAGATGTATCACAAAAAGGAAAAATATGCAACATACCTTTGGAAGCTCTTCAATCTGATTAGCATCTAAATAGAGTTCCTCCAAGGTCTTTTCAAAAGTGAAAATCTCCTTAGGCACCTGTTCCAGACTGCAGTGAGAATAATCAAGTGTAGTGACCGTTTCTTCTTCTCCACGCAGACAGCGGCACGGCACCAGCCGCACAAACAAATTCCGCTTTGTTGTCATTTTCAGGCACTGTAAAGCAAAAATTGGTCAATTAAAAAACCTACAAGATAGTATCACAAATACCTAGTTGGGTATTTTCCTCAAGTTTCCCATAGCTGGTAAATACTTTAAAAAGTGCGTGTGTACTGTACATACACATACAAGTATGCATACACCTTATATATATATATACACACACATTGTATCTGTATATATACAAAAGTAGATACACGTGTGTGCAAACACTTTCGAACACAACAAATCTTCACAACTGTATTAAACGTGGTTTAACATACCTACAAATTCTAGCAGATTTAGTCAAGATTTAGCCTGTAACTTGTCATCTGCCAGCACAGCACTAGATTGCACAGAGGCAAAAATTTTTGAGGCATCAGTTCTGAAATGTCAATCTTACATGTTCGTGACATTTCTTATTCCTACCTTTATGAAGGTTATCAGATGATATTTTTGCTTAATGTAATAAAATACAGCTTCTAAAGAGTATTACAACTCAGCTAGAAAAAAGTAGATAAGTAACGAATAAAATAAAATTCATATATTTTAATTTTAAATCCCTCATTTAAAGACAGAATATAACACAGAGAAACAACATTGTTTCTACAAACTTATCTCGCTACAGTTTAAAAGGAAAGATTTCCAAGAGCTCAGGTAAAAGCTTCCTTCAGTTTCATCTAATACCATTCAGTTCAGAAAACTTCAGCAAACCATACTGTGCACACTGCAACTAATAAAATTTCATTTGCTATGGAGATGTATTTCCCCCCCCCCAACAACAACACCAAATTCAGTCATTGCTATGATATTCCCCTCTGCCCTCCATGGCTCACATAATATTCTTACTCTGCAGTAGACAGCAAGTATAAATGCTGCAACCTGGCTAGGCGATTACTGACAAACAGTGTATATCAACCATGTTATACCTCTTCCCCTCTGCAAGGGCACAAGTTTATGTCTGTTTCTCTGAGTTTTGTAGAAGGGAGAGAATCATCTTCAAATGTCACCCCAGTTTCAAGCTTAGTGTAAATCAGCTGACAGCCAATATGATCACATAAGCTTCATTTTCTCAGGCAACCAGGCTAAAAAACACATTTTTTCCAAAACATCACTGAATAATTGTTTTTTCAGCTCAAACAACCAACATTGCAAATTAAAATATGGAGGTTTAAAACAAAAAGCCCACATTTTTGAAAATGCAAAATTTATATTCCATCTCAGATTGGTGACAGGAAACATTCCTCTCTGAGCACCGAGAACACCTTTCAGGCACATTTGGCAGGCCSCACTTGAACACACACAGAATATGGTAGCCAACAGTAACACAGGGAGAAAGTAAAATAACAGGGCCACTGTGTTGCATGAAGTCACAGGTTGCATACAGTCCTCAAGCTACAGGATCCTTATTCTTGTTAAAGCAAAAAAAAAAAAAAGGTTGTCATGCACTTGGATTTTTCTCCTTAGGCAGCTAGCTTGCCAAGTACTTTGCAGCAAGAAGAATCACAGAAGAATCACAGAAGAATCACAGAAGAATCACAGAA
>NW_028186945.1:2449278-2495467 GCF_003343005.1 Rhea americana | reverse complement strand
AGAAGAATCACAGAAGAATCACAGAAGAATCACAGAAGAATCACAGAATCATTGAGGTTGGAATGGACCTCTGGAGATCATCTAGTCCACTCTCCCTGCATAAGCAAAGTCATCTAGAGCATGGTACATTAGACAATACGACAACAAGTAGGGGGACTGCTGTACTTCACAATTTTGACTGAATAAAATGATGACTATTATCATTCTCAAGCTAGTTACAGTCAAATTCCACATACATCCATTAAAATGGAAGAAAATTCTTCATTAGATGGTAGGATGTCACGACTTCCTTTTTCAATAACATTTTAATACTGCTAGGAATTTATTATAAAGTTGACTACATGTCAGAACACCTAATGCTTTCCATAAAACTCCATCCATGGTATTTAAACAAACACTGATCTAAAAATAAAGTATTTTAACTATTTCAGTGCAAAGTGTCTAGAGGCTGCAGGTTCTCTGTTGGGTATTCGTACAGAACGGGAAAGACACACCTCTGTATTGTACTAGCTTTCACCATCAATAATTTTGCTTCTTAGAGTTGTTTCAATTTCTGAGAAGTATGTTTTCATTTCCAGAATACAAAAAAAGTTAAAGGCTCAAAAGTTGGAAGGCCTATGGGAAGAATTAGAATGTGTTCTGCTTGTAAAGGCTTAATCTACCACGCTACACAATCCAACACTAAAAAGTACCCAGTGGTTAGGTTGACRTGTCTGCTAGTTGTAAACAATCAGATTTCTACTTAATCTTTTTTTGTGCCATGCACCATTTTTARCATTTAGATAAAACATTTCATACCTCCTACTTCTCCCCCAAGTTTATCCGAGGATCACACCTAACCAAAGATGCCTGGCAACCCTAGGAATTCAAAAACATATATGTGGTTTAAACTACATAGATGATTATTTCAATCAAATATAGCCATCATGCATTCATATACATTAACTGTGATACTACTAGGTAAGAAACTAATTTCACAATAATTATATAAAATAGGACTAAAAACAACACCACCAACAACAATCTATTCACCTACCTATATCCCGAACTCTAAAGGCAATCATGATTATGTGGATGGCTTTCCTCTAGGGATTTTATAGTGGTGAAGGCTAATTACTTTGGGAAGTCTCTAATTTGTGAGAAGAATTAACATTTTTCTCACATAAAGAAATGGCAACGCTTAACCTCAATGATTTGAAAAAGAGGGAGGTAAGAAATTATAATTGAAAGATGCTTTGCTGTGAACTGAACAGTTTTTCTTTTATATAAACCTACATCAAACCTTTACCTTATTTATGTTTTACATGTATACCAGTCCATATATTAGACTGTTTTAGGACCGAATAACTTAAGAGCATTTTAAAATTTCAGAAGTGATAAGCAAGGCTAAAACTGATCAAAGGTCAGCCTTATGGGACTTTTTGTTCAAGTAGGTAAAAATGCCAATCATACTGGCACACACACACCCCCTCCTCAATTTTGAAAATGAGGGTTCACTACTTCCCAGAAACTCTGCCCTCCCACACAACTGATCAAACAGTGCCGGAGGCATGTCACCAGCCTCTGATTAGGTTATAGCTGTCAGCACAAGCAACCATTCAACTACTTCAATAAGAATTTAAAAAAGTTTGACTAAAGTTTCATTGTAACATGTGAGTTGCCAGTATACCATGAAAAGATGCATAAGTTTACACTTAAATCTTTCAAGGTTTTAAAGTTTTCTGTTCAGTTCTTCTGCCTCTCCCCCCCCCCCTTTTTTTTTTCTTTAAGTAATCTCCTATACTTCCCACACCAGTGTTATTGAACACGTCTTCCAAACAGGTATGCCTTTAAAACACCACACATGCTATATTTATTGTTAGAGCATCATAGCAAATTCTCTAGTTATTATGTAAACAAACCTGCAAGGCAGCCAAGAGGTAGGAAAAGAAAGAAGTACAAGTAAAAATTCAAAATGAAGATTGGTTTGAGTCTTACTCACTTGCAGTTATAGTCTACTTTTGCCTAACCACCGTTGTTTCATTATTTTCCAGTGCTAACTAGCAGGTGATAGTCAGCCAACTATCTGTAAACTTGACATGTCTGTTTCTACAGACTGCATCCTATTTCACAACAACAAAAAATAGATAAACTATGCTTTCATCAAATGTTTCAATTGCTAAACTCTTTGTACATTTAATTTTATTAGCAAAAAGTATTTTCCTCTATTCAAAATTGCTCAATGGTGTTTGTTCCAAGTATTTTATGTTGCTGATAAAAGAAAGCCATTTATCAAACTTGTTACTAGAGGCTGAATTTCACTGGTGATGTCAGCTAAAAAAAATACTGAAATAACAACTTCCATGCAACTATTACAATATCTATACAAAATTATTGAAGAATTCACAGCAAAATACATACTATAATTCTACCAGACTGATGTTGTAACAGCAATGGATAGTACCTGTAAGCATTGAGACATCTTTACTGAATAGAAAACAAAAACAATAACCAAAAAGCCACACTGCCCTGGAAGCAGAAAAGCAAAGGATCAGTTTGAAAGCTCATGACCAATGAAAGAAAGGGAGACCAACAATAAGCTTGGTTAGAGACTAAGTATTAATTCAGAAGAGAGTGCCATCCAGAAATATCACTCTTCCCTGGAACACGTGGATGATTCCCTGCATACTCCACCATCACCCAAAAACTTGGCAGCTCAACAGCCGAACTACCAAAACTCCTGTTGAACTGTATGTCTAGCTATGTTTTGATGAACATAAAAAAAACCTCTGAACTCTGCTTGTTACAAGTAGAATCTATGACAACAATATTTTTTCCTACCCTCTATTAATTGGCTATAAAAGCAGTCATACTTCTGAATAAAGTTAATTTCAATGTATTGTTAGTCACCTGAATTTCCTGTCTGATGCTAAGAGGATGTGATCACTCAACCCCAATGCTGGCAAACATGCTTTTTCCCCGCCCCTCAAAAGGCTGTTTACCAGCCACATCTGCAAAGCTGAAAATGAAACCAGCTATGAGATGTTTACACAGGAGGGAAAGAAGAACTATGCACAGAAGTATCTGGTCAAGTTCTTTTCAGCTCACTTCAGTATCTACAATTTCAGAGCTGTGGGTGCATAAACACATGCAAGGTAGGTAGGAAAAAGCATGTATTGCAGCCTAATGCACACAAGATTGTTTGGCCAGATGACAGAAGCTCCATCATATTCCTGTTGAAACAGAATTATGGAGAAAAGGAAAATAGACTGTTTATTAAGAATCTTACATAATACACTAAACAGTTAATCACTTCTATTCTTCCATATTAAAAAATAACAATAAATGAAGTTTTCTGTAATGGAAATTAAACATGTCAGTCTGTCTTTAGAGATGTTAATGGGTCTTAAAGACATTACAGATTTTTTTCTACAACTACAGAAAATGACCGTGTACTGGGTATTTGGTCTGCTGTTAAAGCAAACTTAAAACTCCTAGCACATTATAAAAGAAAATTCTCCAACAAATGACAGCATTAGTCCCCTCGAATTTGGAGAAACTGTGTCTTAATACTTTAAGAAACTCCACCGCCTTTTGTTCTTACAGGAAAGCAATGACAAAATTATCCTTCATCTTCATTCTTTAATCTCAAAAATGGCTTGGCATCTCTTGTCCATCAGCAAATCATGTACTAAAGCTAAAAGGTTTTTTGGGTTCCTTTCGTTTATTTTTTTAAGGTTTGGTTCAAGTTTCCTCTAAAAACAATTCACTCATCTCAGAAAGGAATGGCAAGATTCTAACTGAACAGACATCAGCCAATATCCAGCAAGCCCTGACTTGGAAGTTTGTTTCACCATAATCCTCCTTCTTGTCTTCTTTAGGAAAGCTAAGCATGGCTCTCAAACCTGTAGAACATGTAGAGACTGAAACACCAGAAGGAAGAGTATATTGTGAAGAGATTATCTCTCTATAAATGGCATTGGGATTCTCTGGTTGCACTTTCAAAACCTTATTTGATGACCATAGGAAATTAAAGTTCTTCTCCCTCCTCCTGCCTCCCATCTAGGCTATTCGTTTCTGTCTCTTCTAAAAAAAGTCAAAAGTATTTTGAAAAAAGGGATCGGTTATGTCATTCATTTTACAAAACAGACTCACAAATACTCAGGCCAGTAAAAACTAATAAATCAAAGGGCTGAATTTGAGGAGAGAACAGGTAACCAGAAATTAAAGACTTCTGAAAAGAGTTTTCTGTAACAATACTTTTTTAAGGTGAAACTACAGTCTGAATCTCCCTGCACCTGATATGAAAACAATGCTCAACTGTTTGGTGGCTGCATGCTGTCATGCAGACAGGGAACACCAAAACAAACATTCTACTCAGTCATATGTAATATTCACAGCAAATGATGTATAAGCCATTTCTCATGAAACAATGGTGAATAGTAACAGCAGGAGGAACATGCTGTATTTTGGTAAACACAGTAGATAAAATCAATTGTTTAATACGAAAAATTAAAAGGAATCTCATTACATATATGTATGTATATTTATATGTACATATGTAACCTGCAACAACAAAAACAAGCAGTAGACCACCACCACCACACCGAACTCCAAGGGGCAGGTCAGCAAGATAATTTCAGTAACTTACAGAGGAGCAATGTTGTGTGTGAATTCTGTAGACAGCATTTGCTGAACTCATCGGTTTCTTGTATTCTTTGAAGTAATGTCTAACTAGACTTGAATTTACTACTTTGTTTTATTTTAAAGATCTGAGCTTCTTGATAAAATTAATTATAAAGCCTCTTTACCTATACATAAGTGTTGATGGTATCGCTATTTTCTTAGTTCAACAATATTGTTTTCTTGCTTTAACAAAACTATCTAACCAAATTTGTTGCAAGTTAATTTATATAAACTGAAAAATAATTATGCTAAAAAAATCTGAGAGGTTATTATGACAAGTCAAACCCATTGTAAGCATATCAAAGTGAATCTTTGGAACACTTATTTCTACTTATTTTCAAAATTCTAACAAGGCAATAATATAACAATGAAGTCTTGGCCTTATCATACCAAAAAAATTAACAAAGAAACAATAATTATCTTTGTAGAAACAAATTAACAACAAAAATATTTTTAAACTGAGATAAGACCCTGAAGATGCTTGATAAATACTTGCATAATAAGCAAATACTATTATTTTAAGCACAGGCTTTTACTGAAATAGAGTAACACTCAGCACTCGTATATACTTAGATCAAGATATCAGTAAGGCAGAGCTACAAGACCACAGATCTAAATGAAGGTAAGATCTACCACTGAAATGTTCTTTTAAAAAAGTGAGTAAGAAAAATTACAGTTTAAGTTTACAGTTATAAATAAAAATATGTTCAGATGTTCAAACAATTGTAATTCTTATTTTTTATACTAACAGTACACAATAACAAACAATGCTTATGGGCACTTCTATGGCCAAATTGCTCTCATTTAAGAGGCGGATTAGAGTCCCGTCCCCCACTGACACTACACAACACTTCACCAGGTTGTTAAAACACATTTCCTTTTCTGGAAACTAGCTTCCATCTGGACAGCCAAACTATGAAAGTAAGTGCTACTATATCTCATCTGAAGAATGGTCTCTAATTGTACACCATCAGCAGTGCTGCTGAGATTAGTATTAGATCTGAGCTTCATTTCTGATGTTTGACTTGACTGCATATTCTCTGGATAAGCATTTGTAGTGTTACTAAGAAAACATTAAGATGAATAAATTGATTTTAAAAAAAAATCATTGTGCTTGAGTCTTTCCTCACTGCCCTTCAAAAAAAGAAAAAAAAATAACAGATACACAAATTCAAGCACATCTACTATCATAATCTGACTTTTGAAAGAAACTGTAGGAACCCCTCACACTTCAGGGTAATATTCCAAAACCGCAGCTTTTTTTTTTTTTAAGCCACGATATTGATGTTTATTTTTAATAAATAAATATTTTCTTTACAACATTGAACTGACAGATGTTTGTTTGGTTTTGGAGTGTTTCAGGTTTCTTAATTTTAAATTTATACAGAACAGCCAGAAATATGAAATAGTCTCATTATACCACTACGATACTAAAGTGAACTCCAAACCCCAGTCACCATCATCTTAAAAGAAAAAAGAAAAAAGCACAGATAATCACAGCTACTGCAGAACTGTTTTGCATCTATCCACTAATTTCTGCATTAAATAACTAAATAACTGTTTTCTTTCATTGCTGCTGTGGATCAGATCCACGGAAGCAAACAGGGCAAGTCCTGACCTTCTATACAAAGAAAACGAAAATTAAATATGCAGAGAAACCAAACTAAGAGATAGTAAGCCTGCTCGAAGAGCTATAAAACCTTATTAAACCGCTTATGCTTTAGTCCTTTGAGGGATTACGTCTGTAGCTACTGTATGAATGCTGTGTATCACATACTGTCAACATTCAAGCAGAAAGGAATAAACGTTGTCTTAATTCCACCAGTTACTACAACATAGTCAAAAGAGATGAACCASTAAAGGAAAAGGAGAAAGGAAAGAGGCACTAGTAGTAATTTGCCCATAAGCAGCTACAATCCTTATGGAGCAATAAGCACAGCTAAGGCAACACARCAGTCTCTTAACTCAGGAGAGCATGCCAAAGCACACACAAATCCACAGTATGGTGGGCTACATCAGCGGCAGGAGAGAGCGAGCATGTTTACATGCTTACATCTCCTTAAACTAGCAATGTTATGCATCAGTTTTATCAAGGCCAGATAAAAGATTCAAAAGATTTTGTATGTTTTAAACTGATTATTTTATAATTGGTCTTTAAGTTACAGTGACGGATGTGTCAATATTTATTAGCTTTTCCACAATGTGAACAGCACTATTAATAACCTTAGAGCAGATGGAAGCTGCTGTCACAGTTCCTTTAGGTTTGTTTGTTTGTTTTAAAGACACTCCACAGAAACTTAAATAGAAGATTAAAATACTCTTTGGGGCATTCTTTTTATTCATGAGAAGTACTTGCTTCTAGAATTTCTTATAGTATGAGCCAAGAGTGGCATCTGCACTGACATCATTAAAAAAAGCCGATTTGCAAAACATATTGCTTTTCCATACAGCTTTGAAAATAAAATTGAAATCTATTTGGCTTCTTAATACTTTTAAGGCTCTTAAGTATGATCTTAAACTAAAGAACATTAATGTACCAAAAAAGAGAGAAATGACATGGTCTCATTCATGCCCCACAGGGCTTTAGATCTACAAAGCAGAAAGGAGGACACTAGGAAGCCAAACATTCAAAGCACTCTTTCAAACCTGGCCCCCCCCCAAAAAAAAGTGTGCTTATCTTCCCTAGGAACTAAATATGTTTATTTTTAAAGTTGTATAAAAGTTAATGCTTCATGAGTCAAAACATTTAATAATGAATATTAAGCTTTAAAACAGAGAGTTATTTTCCAGTTATCCTATAACCTAGTTTCCTACATTTTCCCTTTTCTAAACATATAGAATTACATATATGCAGCATTCACTTGGCTTGCAACAACAGATATTTGCAATTATAAAAGTTGGTTCCAGCACAACATGAGAGCTTATGCAGAATTGTAAGTATTTGAGTTGATTACAACAATATATGAATCAAAAGAGGATTTATATTTTAAGATGTTTAGCTGGTCCAAAGGGAAGAAAATATGGTACTTACCACTGAGTTACCTTTTTCTCCCTGCTGCTTCTTCCCTGAGCTTTCAAACCCAACATTCTGTTTAAGATACAAAAAATTTARTCAGTTCTATCCCTACTGGATAAGAATAAACTCATATTTTGTTGTATTACATATATTCATTTTGCAGAGTGTTTTTTTTTTTGTTTAAGATGCACATGTGAACAGTAGCATGAAAATTTCAGAGAACTCAAAAGATTTTCAAAATCATAAAACACATATTTGGAGAAAAACTATTGTGTTTTTCTCCATCACTTTTTACTCTACTTCAGTTTTGATTTTACAGCATTGTCTACCCAGTTATTTCATTTCCATTTCACATCCAACTGTCGTATTTAATAAATTTCATTTATATCAAGCAACTCTGCATATAATTAAGACATTTAAGGAAAACATACATCAGAAATTAATAAAACTTTACAAGAGCACACTTCACCCATAAACTTATCATTAGCTTAAAGAATTTAGAAAAATCACAACAYGTTTAACAAGGCATATCAGATAATGCTATCTTTCGTGAATTAAAACAATTAAACAAAAACCATTCAACAGATCTCAGACACATTCAGAATTGTTTGGATCTGTAAGAAAGGATAAGATTCATCTACAACAAAAAAGTAGCACATATCTTCAAGGGGGATCAAATATCATTATGGTCAGACAGATCATCTAACTGAGCAGAAAGTCTCATACAACAGTTAAGCAGAGAAGTTGAGAGTATGATTTGTCAAATTCATAGTGCCTAGACAAAACTATACTGAGTGGGAGCACAGGTGGTAACTTCAGCCAAAAAAAAGATTTACCCATGAATAATATTCATTTCTAATAAAGAGCCTTCAAAAGTAGAATYAGCCTATCATAAGAAGAACCATAAATGTGACCTCAAAATAAAAATAATTCTGAGACAGACTTCAAAATTGTTCCAGAAGTAGGGAAAGTTACTTGATTTGGGGAAAGGAGCAAAGACAGAACCACCACAGAAGTACAAACTCCTTTGGAAGGCAGGATTAACACAACAGGACTGCACTGGAACCAACTTTCACATGTTGCATGTTTGTTCCTTATTTCAGCCATTAGTACAGTCATACCAAACAGATTCCAGTGCACTCTACTGGACGAACATACTCAGTTATTTCAACAGGATAACCAGAATACATAAGTGGCAAGGAAAAAAAAAGGTAATAAAGGTAATAAAGGTAATGCCTCAAGTCTTAGAAACTTTTCAGCAGGAAACCCCGATCAGTTTAGTCAGTTCAGAAATACAGAACAGCAGCAGCAAAGACAAATATATATGACAGCAAGGATCAAACCTGAGTCTGAAACCTGGGATCTTAGGTAGAATCTATGTCAAACTGCCATAGCCACATGCTGCTTTACTTTCATATTATGCTYGGCTACTACCGAAATATCATTTAATTCTTACAAAAGCTATTTAGCAGCTTTGTACACAAGATCACAAACGGAAGTACTGCAGGTCTGCAATAGCTTTGCTAGGATAAACAGAATTAATCTAGGGAACAGTGTAGTGCCGGGCCCAATGTAGCGGTGGGACTGTCAGAGGATTCTGCCTCTGGAAAGAGAAAGGCATACAGTCAAGGCTTCTTCTAGCATACTGTCAAGATCCTTTTTCTAGCACGAAAGCTCGTCTGCAAAGAAATAGGTAGCCCTGCAATGATTACAAAAACAACGAACAAAAAAGATCATTCTTGTATCACTTCCTGACACCTGTTAAGCCTGCTCTGTTGAGATGCCCAAGAGAGTAAGTTTCAGTAGTAGGAGTCATTACTAAACTATGAAATACTTACAGACTTCAAAAACAAGCAGAAGAAATTTATTTGGTTCCAACTGTACAGAAAGATAATACAGCAGTTGGGACACTATCTTCAAGTCAAGTCTGTATTTCACAGAGCACAAAATGACAACACAGAGGAGTTCCAGCTTGCCTTGAACTAGTGATGTGCAGGTCAAGAGTAGAATTGCAATCAACTTGCTATCTGCAGAGATCTATTACCCTCCATTCTTCAAATTTCATTTAAAATAGTCCTGAGAATTTTGTTTTAAAAGAACAGTTTTTACATTTTTGTATCATAAAAACTCATGTCTTAAAACTGAGTAATTAAAAGATGCATCAAAGATATGGAAGTCAAGGACAAAACAGAACACATCTGAGGTAACTGGAACAGCAGCTTCCCCAGGATTTTGTTTCRGCTTTAGCCTAGGGTGGAAGGTCACAACCTCAGTCCTGGATGAATTTCTAAACTACTCTAACTGAAAACTGGAATATGTAATCTTGCATAACTGACAGTGCATAAAGATGTTCAAGTAAAGCTACAATAGAGTACAAGAAATTGCATCTCATCTGAAGTTTGTGTAATGAGGACTAACGTCAGTTTTAGCAATAAAAGGCTACTAGTATTTCAAGGATCAGTCAATTCTTAGCATCTACAGCAAATGCAAACAGTTTTCTTGTGTCATGCAACTAGTAGTGGTTCTGTATGAACATTTTTATGGCACTCAGGTCACCAGCTGGTTCTTAAACAATTAGCTTAGATAAATATACACTCTATGACTGTATACATACATAATCTGCCATTGCTTAAACTTAAACTTCCAAATGAATGAAGCTAGTCCACAACTAAGAAGTAGGGTACTTTTATTTGCATTTAAGTGTAAGGTCCAATCAGGAAAATACAGGAAAAAATACTAGATGAGGCACATACATGTCAATGCCTATATCAGGATAATTTTAAATAAATAYGCTGCAAGTAAAATACATTAAGAGCTAGCTTCCCCAAAATGATCTTTTTTATCCTGCAGCAGCATCTCAAGTAGCTCAGAAGAAAGGTCATTTGGCAATTTATTTGGTAGATATGGTAACAGGTACTTTAGACGACTAGTGATAAAATACTTCCAATGTAAAAATACCTAATTATATCTTATTTAACCCTGCTGTAGTACATGACACAAACCACATATGATTGGGCAGACTCTCTAAATCTGTTCGCTTCCTCCAACTAAAAAGGAACAGCATAAGAACCTTGAAGGACTAGGAAAGTACTTGGKAGAATTATCATGTGTCCTCACCCTGTTCTAACTCTTCTTTGGGTACATCCCAAAGAAGAGTTAGAAGCAAGATATCTGCCAGATGGACTGCTGATCTGCACCAATGCAGCTGTTCTTACCATTTCACTGTATCCTGTAAGCTGTTCACATCTTTAATTACCTCATTTCCAACTTGCCACTGGTTTTAGACTAGTGAGGCCTGCAGCTGACTCAACATCTTTCTCACTAGAATTTTCACATAGATGTATTTCACCTCAAATCTTTGTCATCCTTTGAACTGCTCACTGGAGGATTTTAAAGGGATATTGATGCACTCAGAATGTTAGTGGCAAACTTGCACAACAGATCAAGGAATAGGATATTTCAGTAAGCTAAACGACAATGAATAACAATCAGACACTTTTCTTTTTCCCATTTCTAATTAAAAAAAAGGGGGGGGGGAGGAAGTGAAGGCGGTCCATCATTCATGCTGTTCATCTAAGGAAGAACTGGAAAGAAATGCCTTAAAAATTGCTAATTTGGGAGTCATTTCAGTCAGCCTGAAGCCCCTGACAATCACTCTCCATTTAAGAAATCAAAACAAATTGCTTCATTAAATAATTCCAGGTGAATATTCTGAGACCAAGATTATCTATGCTTGGCCTTGTATATCCACTCATACTCAATGACAAAGACAGCACATCTACCTAACAAGACCAGAGATCTGACTAAGTGCAGCAGTTCTTGCTAACACTGCAAACAACTACACAGGAACACACACACACACAAACTTCTGGAGTAGGGACCAGAAAGATGAGAAGTTTCAAAGACGACCAATAAAGTGCAGCTGAGTGCTCTGTTAGCATCACTGTCCTCAATCAATCAAGTTGCACTTGCACAAGAATATCTATAACCAGGTAATAGTTAACAAAAAGCTGGCAAATTCCCTGCTGCACTATAGTAAGTTTCCATACACTAATCATGATAATCTCTACCAAAATCAAAATCCACTTCTAGGACTTGAGTGAATTATCATCTCAAGTATTATCTGAAGTAAACTTGGCTGATTTATGCACTACATCAGGTCAGATTAAAACTGGCAGAATATTTTTAGTAATTGTCAGGAGAATATATACAAAGATGCATGTAATCATTTCACATAATACAATCAAAGTTTTGTTGTTAACGGTTACTGGCAAGATTTTTATTTGATCACATAACGTGCTACATAGGCATTAAATTTTTGCTGTACAGTGGGTTACTGGAGAAAAAATAAAACAAAACATGACCTTCAATGAGGAAATACAAGACAAATATAGCTGGCAAAATATTTATCTCTATATAGTAAGCCTTTTGAAATCAAATAGACTTTTCACACTTAAAATAGAAGGGTCTGTAGATCAAAGTCAGCTAGTTAATTTCAGGTTCTTCCATCTGGGTGGTGGGGAAAGGAAGAGGAAGGAAGGAGGAGCAGGGAGATAGGGAGGTTTCAGAGACCGTTATCAAGAAAGAGTATATCATGTTTTTTCTGGAAGCAGATGTCACTGTCCCTTACTGTTTCTTCTTACTTTGGTGTTTGAATCAAGGCCAGACATTTAGAGTCTATAGAGTAGGGAAACAATCTCCATTGAGCAGATTGTCTGATTGACAACATCTGACGCAAGCTCCAGAAGCTGCACTGTTCTCCTWGTCTTGGTTGGACATCGATTACATGTTGCCTTAAGCAGCATGAGATCGACATACTTGAAGATATGGTCTCTCCTTGTACCGCCCTGTCACAGCTGTTGACAGATAGAATCCTTCATCGCAGGAAGCAGACAGCTAATAGAGCATTCTCCATGAGTACACCAAGACTCACATTTGCTTCCAGCATGGCCCAAAATAACCTGCATTTAGCAACGCTGTTGGTATGCTACAGGGGACGCGCATTTGAGAAGTACTCTGCCAAGGGATGTGGTATGTTTCTCAATAATGATGGAACAGAAAGAAATTTCTGTAGGACACTRCCTGGCTGAACTGCTATATGAATTATTATTTTAAATCTTGACTGTTTAGCCAAGGTATCTAGAATTCTGTGTGAGGTATTATCTTAAAACTAAATGAAATGCATAGTGTACAGCATAATGACATTTTGTTCAATACTTACAGTACTGTAACAGCACGTTTGGACAAAATAGTTAAGAAAATAACACGTTCATATCTTAATGTATGCAAGAAAAACAATCTATTGAATTTTGTTGCTAACTGCTTTTTATTGGGGAAGTTGGTCAACAAAGAAAGGTCTCCAAACTGATTTCCGAGGCATAAACAAAAATACTCAATTTGAACTCAATTTTCTTAACAGGTTGTTTTCAAATTTTTTCTCTCACCTCTGCAGATATAGCACCAAAAACCCACATTGTGTAAATGCTGAGTTCAAAGTGTGGTTTTGCAACAAAATAAACATACTTAGGCTTAGAAAAGTACAAGAGGTGTAAAAAAACTCCTTTATAATAGTACAATTAGCACAGAATTGAGCAGTACAGTTGAGTGTAATCAATGCTGGTTCAGTGTTGGTATGTATGGTGAGAAGGAGGTCTGTTGGCTTATTTGGAAAAATTTGTAGTAGAAAAAGTAGAAATTTAGTGGTTTTCATAACCTATGAAGAGAGATATACTTCCTTGCCTCTATTCTAGCAAAATTACCAAGTTGACATAATTAGCATCCAAGATACTGTTCAAGTCTTACTAAAGTAGATGAATAATCATACGTTGATTCAATCATTCATGAATTAACGATATACAATGCTCCATCCCATATTAACTCTATCATTTCCTATCATTAAAGGAAAAGAAAAAAGTATAAGGAGAATCTGCTAACAGAACCAAGACATTTCATATCAGTGGACAGAAACCAGACTGGAGAAATCGCTATTTAATTGAAAATTATTACTGATTTACAGGAGGTAAAAAAAAAAATACATTCACCAAAGCACAGCAAGTGTTCAGATTTGTGAACTACTAATTTCTGCAAACCAGAGTTGCTTTGCAAAACAGTAACAGTGCAGTATATAGTAACAATTTAATCCTCCTCAAATATAACAATCCTGCTCTGGCTTTACTGACATCACCTGGTGTTGTCACTGTGATGCCATTGCAAACAAAACTGCACTGTGCAATCACATTGCACTTTGAAGCCATTCAAACAACCAGAGACCAAGCTGAGAATGAAAATGTAGAAAATACAGACACACGATACTTTGATTTTATATTCAAAACTTAGTGTTAAAAATCAATTATTTTAGCAACGTTTTAAAATCAAGCATTTGAAATATTAATATGCCCAACATCTTTAAACACTGCATTCATTTAAACACACATTTTAAACACTTTTTAAACACAAACAGGTCTGCTGATGTATTTTGACATCAGTTTGTTTCTTGTCTCTGAAGTACACAAGAGAGTAGCACTCAAACTTTGAAAAACAAGAAACAAACCATACACAACAGAAAACCACCTGGGGTCTTCAGTCAAGGAGGCAAAGCTTCGCGAGTCACTTACTTTGACCTCACAAACCATGTTTAGGGACCACTGAACCAGCAAAACTTGAAACAGCTACAGTCTATATCTCATGCACCATCAGAATTACTTTTCTAAGTGACATTTGTACTAACTCGTTGATTGGAAATGAGTAGCTTTGCAAGCTACACCAAGGTCTCAGTTCAGCCTAAGGAAACTTTATTGCTAGTGGTAATGCACAGAATCCAACTTGACTCAATCTAGGGATTAAAATATAAAGCAAAACATCCACATTCTTTGTGAGTTATGTCAACTCTCACCCAAGTTTCAGCAATTTCAAAGGTCTCCCCAGGACCTGCAGAATTGGCAACAACTCCAGAAAGGACCAGACATATCTACTTCATATGAGAATGCTGACCAATGCCACAAACAGAAAGCATCAAGAGAGCTCAGGATAACAGGAGAGGTTGCAAATCCATGAGATTTATATCTGGTGCCCTCATTCTTTGCTCCTATGCCACTCCTGTTCCTTTTCCACCTTTTTCCCCACCTCTATTTGTAAAAGTTTCCTGCCAGCACAAGAACCCTAGACAGACAGTGCCAGCTCCAAATAGCCAGAGCTTCTCCATACCTATTACTGTTAGCCATAGGAAATGTGCTCAGACCTCAGCCTTCCTTGACGTCATCGTTCTCTCTTGGGCTAATGTAAGGAAGAAGAGGAAAGCATAAGTTTCAGAATGAATGACTAAGAACAGGAATACTTAAGAGACTGAATATATCCATTTAATGAACTTCAGCAGTAAGATTTATAACTATMAACATTAAACAGAGTTATTATACAGACTCTAAACTACACGAGAATTCATATCACTGTAAATAGGACATATTTAATCTAAGCAAAATAGGTGATTAACCTGTACAATGCTATTATTGTGATCCTCACATCCTTTCTTCCCCACTACCCCTCATCAAACATACTCTTTTCCCCCTCCTCTACTTACACCTGCTTGTTGTTTCTCATCTTCTTTTAAACACTGGAGTACTTTAGGGAGGGACACTTATTTTATTTGCTCAGTACTTAAGAAACATGGCSTCATGTTTTATAGGGACCATGGGTGGGTATAGCATGCTGGTGGCACCCAACACCCACACCTCTGTAAGCAAGGAACAACTGGCTAAATATTGCATTAAATAGATGCTGACTCACTAACACGGGTAATTCGTTAACTACTTGGTAAGAGGAAGATAGAAGCAATCTAAATAAAGTGAATATGATTACTAAGCATGAGAAGGCGAGAAGGTACAGTGAATATGCACATTCGGCAAAGCTTTTATGCACAATATTTAATTGCATATTGAACTTTCCAATAACAACTTGTGAGATTTGATCAAACAAATCTCAGGGCAAGTCATTCACCTGAATGRCCAAAAGATTGTCACAGCGTGCACTCCTGTCCCCCAAAAAAATAAATGATCCAGAATGTTCTGGTCTCCAGCATCCCAAATATTATTATTGCTTATACACCATTAATGAGGACTATAAAGGTAGTATATTTCCCCCCATTTAAAACCTACTCAGGCAGAGGTACTTTCATTACATCTACTGCATTATGTAGATACTTTGTCATTCTACAATAGCTTATGCACAATTTTGGATCCTAGAGCTTTTAAGTCTATTAGACACAGAAGGCTGTGGATAGGCCCTGCAGCAGAACCTTAGGCACCCACCAAATTCAGGTAGCAAGCTTTACGCACTTTGTTGAATGTTAGTGGCATGCTAAGTATGTATGTTTACCTAGTCTCTGTGGCCTTTTACAGAAGTATTACTACTGGCTGCTCCACGAGATTACACAACACAGCTTGAAGTGCTATTATCCAAATCATCTACATGCTTTAAGTTTATCAAATCATGCATAAAATACACTGGAATAAGTTGTCAGAGCCAATAACCATCTAGATACTGTCTGAAATTAGATTAAGATAAAAATATACCTTAATATCTTAAAAAAATATTAAGAACATAATAAATCTTTTACTTATTTCTGGCATTGCCCATACTTCAGAAACACTAATTTACAGCATAACAGACAGAACTTTTCAAACTGTTCAAATTGTTTAAAAAAAATARAAAACAACAGCAAATAGTTGCTGTAATTGTATACTTAATTATAGCTCTCAAGCTACCAGCCAAGCCATTGTTAGGACACATAAATTCCTGAGTTCCCTTTCCTTCCAGGGCAGAGGTGAGCAGAGCTACTTAGGCAACCCTGAAATCTATATTTAGATGTCATTTTCCTCCAACTGTGAATGGGCATAACTTTCTAATTAGATATTGCTATTATGAGCCCTTTTACTTCCTTCTGCATTTATTTTGTTCCGCTCTGCTTTATAAAATTCTATTAGGAAACATCATCACTGACCAGTTTTGATTACAGATATAATTAGCAATATCAGAACTTGCTTGCAAAACTGCTGAATACTCATATCTACAAATGCCATCAACCTCAGCTGTTCTCTGAACATAACAATACAAAATCATTAGGACAGTTTTGCTTGCTTGGGTGGGCTTAAAGAACAGAAAAAGAACTGTCACATACTTTTTACATTGTCAATTAATTTGCGTATCAATTCCCTGTCATAACAGTGTATCATTAACTCATCCCACATGTACATTATGAAGATCAATTCTTGAATGTCAGTGTTCTCTACAAACAATAACATAGCAAGAGCCCAAGAGGAATAATACACTTTCATAGTCAAAAAAGAAGTTAGATAGTAGGTCTAGATAGTAGGTCAGGAACAAAACAGAAATCACAAGACGAATTTTTAAAATGCTTCCATCTGAAGGGGGGGCGGAAATGCTTTCAAGGTAAGTTTTCAGTATTAAAACATTTTAAGTAAGTGGTGAACAACTGAGCAGGTGTGCTTCTGGAAGCTGAAGTTCCTGTTCCCAGGAACTCAAATTCATCATTAAGTGCAAGAGCTACTTGACCATGACTAACCACATACAAAACCACTCCAAAACGTATTTTCAGTCTATTACATTTCATACAGGCATGTGCCATCTGCCATTGAGGCACAATTTGTTTCTCTGTGACATTATCACATTACTCTTGAGAAGACTAATGCTGCTGCTTATAAATTAGCTCAAACAATAAGATTAAACTCTAAGCCTTGGCATGTTGTCAGATCTCCTCACTACCTGTCTGAGAAGCAGTGATAAAGTGTATGGATTGTCACTTTTTAACTTGTAATTTAAAGCTACTAAACCCTATTGCAAAGCTCATTTATATTTCCATGAAGACTATTCCAGAAGTGATCTGCTTYCTGGATGAAACAAAGCTTTACAATCCCCCTTGGATTTTTACTGTCCAATAGGATGACAATCCTCATCTGAGGCACAAAAGCAATCTAGGACCACAAGCCATCTGAACTACAAGGCAAACAGTTCATGAAGGTAATAATTTCTGAAATTTGAAATTGCATAGCTGCAAGGTAAATAATCTTCAACTCTATAAAAAAATTTTTTAAGGAAATTAATACAGTGAATTCAACTGACTGGAAAATGGTCCTCCTTTTTTCCCCTCTGCCACATTTTTTATATATACATACATACATATATATATATATATATACACACACACATGCACGCACATATATAAAAATATAATCTTTGCAGATAGAACTTGAAGCAAACAAAGGATTGTATTAGTGATGCTTTTAGAAGCTGAAGAAACAAGAATACAAGTTGCTTTAAACCTTGGGTAGAAGATGACAGTGTATAGAAAAGAACAGGGTACAAGTTTGCTCTTTTGCTCTGACAATGATACAGCAACAGTCGTTTTTGCCTCACTTCTTAATGGTTTAACTAGAGAAGTTTGTCTAAACTAATAGAGCATTGTATAACATGCAGAAACTGCTGGTTACACATAGGCCGCAAGTCACTTAAGTTTCTCATTCTCAATCTCTGTCACTGTCTGAAAAGTCTTCTCAGAGATATTTACTGTCTAGAGGAATGATGGACCTTCACAAACCAATGAAAGCACTCTAAAACTGTCTGCACTGCATTCTGAGGATTGTATTAATGCACCTTTCCAAACTCTTGCCCATTCCAGTTCACAGTATCTTCTAATAATATATGAAATGTAATATTCGATCCAATAGACAAACATTTACATACAGCTCCATTCTCAGAGGAAGCGGAGTGGAAGCTCTGAAAGACACCTGATACCTTCTGTGTTCCAATCTCAATCACTTCCTCCCAATTTTCTGGGCACAGTAAAGGATTTGGCCTAAAATTTAAGTCTGTATTTAAAGCTTTCTTAGTAATAAAGTAAATCATCTCCAGGTCAGTGAATTCTAGCCTTTTAGGGAAGAAAATCAGCTACTTATTAAAACCATATTAGATGGCACCTCTATGCCATTTTCTGTCTAGCACTAAAATACTTTGAAACAAAACTCCAACTTTTTCCAACAGATTGATTTTTAACATATCAATCACATACTAACAGCAGAAAAGAAAACTAGATTTATTTCTAGTGGAAAAAAAAACTTCAGTATAGATCAGTAGCAAGATTAATGGACTAATTCCACTCTTGATACCAGCTTTCATTTTAATAACATTAAAGGATCAGAACTGAGACAGACTGATGGCATCATGATAAAATAATTCAGTATCATTTTAATGCATTTACTCAGAGACTAAGCCCATGGTCCAGTGTTCCTACAAAACTCTTCAGACATAGAAAAAAAAGCACTTAAGGTTAATAGTCTGGTGTTTTACACAATTGAGAARGTGGGCTGAGAATAAATGTTTACAGTGTGATCAATGCTTTTGAAGAGACCAGCATGTGTGCTAATCAATAACACTAGTGCTATCACTACACCAGTTAAAAAGAAAGAAACAGTCTAAACAGCTTCCATTAGAGCTGGCAGGCCACTATCTACACCAAAAATAGCAAACATTAAGACAGAGCTTGACCAGCTTATTTAACACTCACTAGTTTAAGTAGGAGGCCTTCTTGCTAGATGTAAAAGGTCTGGGCAACCATTCTCCACATAAAACATCTTTCATAGAATCAGTAAAGTTGGAAGGGACCTCTGGAGATCATCTAGTCCAACCTCCCTGCTCAAGCAGGGTCACTTAAAGCATGGTAGACAGGGTTGCATTCAGGCAGGCCTTGAAGATCTCCAGAGAAGGAGACTCTGCAACCTCTCTGGGCAACCTGTGCCAGTGCTCCGTCACTCTCACAGGGAAGAAATTCCCCCCTCACGTTCAGGTGGAACTGCCTGTGCTTCAATTTCTGCCCATTGYCTCTTGTCCTGTCAYATGGGACAACTGAAAAGAGTTTGGCCCCATCCCCCTGACATCCTCCCTTCAGGTACTCTCGCAGTTGTTCCTCATAGGGCAGATGCTCCAGCCCTCTGATCATCCTCATAGCCCTAYGCTGGACTCTCTGTAGCTCCATGTCTCTGTTGTACTGGGGAGAYCAGAACTGGATGCAGTACTCGAGATGAGGCCTCACCAGGGCTGAGCAGAGGGGCAGGATCACCTCCCTCGACCTGCTGCCAACACTCTTCTCAATGCATCCCAGGAGACCACTGGTCTTCTTGGCCACAAGGGCACATTGCTGGATCATGGTCAACCTGCCATCCACCAGCACTCCCAGGTCCTTCTCTGYARAGCTGCTCTCCAGAGGGTCAGTCCCCAGCCTGTACTGGTGCCTAGGGTTATTCYTCCCTRGGTGCAGGACTCGGCACTTGCCCCTGTTGAACCTCTTGAAGTTCCTCTCTGCCCAACTCTCCAGCCTGTCCAGGTCTCTCTGAACGGCAGCACAGCCCTCAGGTGCGTCAGCCACTCCTCCCAGCTTGGTATCATCAGCAAACTTGCTGAGGAGGCACTCTGTCCCCTCATCCAGGTCACTGAWGAAWAAGYTGAACAGGATGGGACCYAGTACTGAGCCCTGGGGGATGCCCCTAGCCACAGGCCTCCAACTAGACTCTATGCCACTGATGACAACCCTCTGAGCTCTGCCTTTCAGCCAGTTCTCAATCCACCTCAATCTTTATCTCCACTGAAATGTGTTTTTGTTGTTTTAAATACATGTTTGAAAGAAACCACAGCTGGTAAGCTTCAGAAGCAGTGAAATTTAAAGAGGAGCCTTTACTCTCAGTCAAAACTTGGTCTTAAAAATGGAAATAGAGATAGAAAAGACTTGTTTTGTTTGATAATAATATAGCTTCTATCAGTCCAAGGYTTCTCAGAGACCTATTATACTATACAGGAGATCCTTCCAATGATGAAGTCCTCAATGAGACTCTCCCCAAGGTAAGAGCCCCCAAAGAACCTTTTCTTTCACTTCCTCATTCATTCCATTAGGATTTTCTGCTCTGTCCTCTCCCCTATTCTGCTTGTTCCTCTTCCTTTTCCATACGTTCTTTGCCACCTAGAGTTGCTTTTCCCTGCCTTTCTAACACTAAGGCTTCCCTGACACTCTTCCATTTGACAAGAGAGTTCCAAATGATGTCTGTGGTTTGCCCACTTGTATTCAACACACAAAACCAGAGCTCTGATATCAGCCACCATCAACAGCTGTTCCTATAGCTTTGGAAATTACCACTAGCTAGTGGTGATTCATCAGCTAGTGGAAACTACCACTATCCTGCCTGTTACTCATACCCACATCTCCTTCCAGTCATTCCTCCCTCACATTCCTGTCATCCCATTCACCCCTGTCCCATACATCCAAAACAGAATCTTGCTAAAAAATTTCTAGCAAAATCCTTGACAGTGTTGCTGTTCCAAGGATCCCTCTTTTCATTTCCAGTTTTCTATTTCAGGTAAGCAGCTCACTTTCACTGTATTTTCCATACTATTTTCTCATTCAGAATCAAGAGGTAAACTCCTGAGTAGTCAATACAGTTCAATTCTAATYACCATTCTCAAACTTTCAAAGTAGCTTTTGAAACCATCCCCAGACAGATCTATAAAATTAATTCACTGTGCATTCCTTCRTCATTCCTTTCCTCTTGCCTTCAGAACAACACTCGAAAACAAAATCCTAATAATCACCAGGCTGATGACATGCAAATATCATTGTTTATCAAGTTAACCAATACTTTTCCCGCATCCTATTGATGAGTACACTGTACTCTGTATGCCACACTTCTGTTGAATCATGATAGGTGATTTCAGTCGCTTTTCTAAAACTCCCTTGGATTACATGCCCACAAAAAGCAATCAAATTATTTGAAAAAAATGCTTTTAGACATTTATTAAAATGCATTACAGCCATTGTATTTGCACAAGCATATGCAAAGCAAGACCAATACAGTTACACTGATAAAAGTATTTAGACTTTTTAACCAGAAAATTAAATCAAATGTTTACAAGATCTGTTTCCCTACTGTTCCAACTACGATCTAGCAAAACAAAAAGTTTGATACAAACATAAGATTCAAAAGAAGAAATACACTATGTCCTGATGACTGTATTCCCATGTAACACGGAAATGAATGATCTGTGGGAACCGACCCTCAATTCTAACTTCATCTGTACTGAGAGCAAATGATGAAAAAGAGTATTCAAGCAATTTCCTTGATAYCTGAAAGCAAAGGTTTTTTTCTTGTGTTCTCATTAACACAATTACAGCTGAAGAAATTACCTTCATGCTTTGAAAGAGTTTTATCTCTGAATTAAAGAGGAGATATTTCAGCTCCTAAATGAGAACACATTTATAACTGAATAGAGATAGAATAAGTCTGGAATAATTTTTACCTGAAGTCTTTATTTCAGCACAGAGAGTAGGGAAGGAATGAAGGAATCAGCAGCAGCCATATAAGCATTTACATTAAACAAGAGAATGGCTTGAGTTCTAAATAGCCTAGTAGTAGCTAAAAGACCACAGAAGCTTCTTCATCTAATCCAGGATGAGAGGCAGATCAAACAGCTTTATATCCTCAAGTACCAAGAGTAACATGCAAAAGACAAACAGTGGTTTGTTCTCAAAGCAGCAACTACTTCAAAGTGCAGAGAAGGGGAACGTGAGAAAGCATTATTTCACATGATAGACTATGCAGATCATGAATCCTACAACCTAAATACAAATTTAAGACAGCTGTAACTATAGTGAGTGATTAGAACTTTTTTTTTTTTTTTTTTTTTTTTTTAAGTGAGCCACTTGTCTGTTGAAAAAGCCTAAAAAAAGGAGTCTGATTCTTAACAGTTTGATCATCAAGTCTTCCTGGATTTTCTGATTTATGAAATACATCAAGTAACTGAACCATATCTGCTGATCATATTAAAGACGGAAGGATTGGATTTTCCTCCCCTCCCCCATCACCTTCTCAAGCATCTCAATGATGCTAACATAGCATACAACATTTAAGGTGGATTTCCTGCTACCTTCAATTTCTGCAATCTTTAGCTTCTAACCCATAGTCACCGCTGTGTCTTTTTTCTTCATTTAATTAACAGATGGACACTTTTCATACCTACATTATTTTGTTCTAAAACTGTAGCTTTCTAAGCATGTAATAAAACACTCTTAACTTATATCCCTTTAAAATTGGAGGAGAAAAGGAATTTCTATACAGATAATTTAGCTGAATGGCTTTCAAGTGGTCTTTAGGAAAAAAGAACAAATAAATGCTACTGATTAAACTTTATATTTATTATGTAAAATAAAAATCAATTCATAGTCACTTATATTTTATCAAAGACATTTTAAATTATGCGTTTGCTTACTCAGCACCTTTCAGGTGAGGCACTATTCTGAATCCTTCTGCACTGGCTTCTAAGAATATTGTATTCGTCATCTTTTATGAACATTTTAGGATTAGCAGTCTAAGACCACTTGCATATAAAAGTGAAGTTTCCTGTACTTACGGAATTCATCATCGTGAACGCAACTACAATTTGGTGGCCTGCAGTTGCTAGGTATTTTTTCTGTGGTTTACCTGAGAAAATACTGATTAACAAGTATTTTTGTTCTTTTTTATTCTTTTTTTTTAATTCTTCAGTCATCCAAAGTTAAAAATAGGCAAAGTTATTTTAACCAAAATAATACTCTTTCCCTTTTCCTCATTTGGTTCTTCCTAAGTTATAGGCAGCTATTTTAACCATCTAATCACATGATTCTTCCTACTACGGACAAGTGATATTGAACAGACCAACCTTATGCTTTTAAATAAGCATTTTTTAAAAAAAAAAAATGAGCACCTAACACTTTTTTTTTTTTTTTTTTTTTTTTTTTTTTTTTACAGATCATTAAAATTGTTCATCTCAGCTCTTAACGAACTCTATTTCCAATACCGTGGTTTTGTATTAAAAGAACAAATTTTTTTCTTCTTGTACCTGCTTTACTCTACTTCCTTATCTTCTGCAATCAATGTTTACCTCAAATTTCTGCCCTCTGAGAAAAATCCACCATCCTTTTGCTCTAAAAACAAGCCAATATTTCATAAAATCAACACTATTCACTTTTGCATTACTCATCTAGCCAGCTAACTCACTTAAAGAGATCCTTTTCTTTTGTCTTCATTGGCTCACTGGCAGAAGGAAAGTCTGGAGAGCACCTGGATCCTCTTCATTGTTTTGGAAACAAGCTATTGAATGTTGAAATGCAGAAGGACATGCTTGACAGCCTGACAGCTTGGACTTCAGCACATTCTCCATTCAAGACTCTCTGAAACTTGCAGGCTGGCAACTTGGCAGTAATTACATGTTTCTAGATACAAAGCATTCTTCCTGTACTACCCCATTTCCTACTAAGGAAAGAGGATTTATTCTTCATACTTTCTATGTATGATGTCTGAGCTGACTGCAAAACAGCTAGCTGTAAACTAGCCTGCTTCATTTTTCCACTCTCCTTCAGTGATGGGCAGTATTTCTCATACCGATGTGGCATTTTCTAGCACATCAGTCTTTCCAGCTCTCCACGGATGTTCTACAGTCCTCCAGACATGTTAACACCAATGCAAGAAATAATTCTATTGTACTTTATATAAAGAAAATATTTTTGCAGGAAAAGTAAGACACAGCACATGTCCTACATCCTCCCATGGCTACCTATGATATCATTTAAAGTAGTGCACTTTAYGAGACATTTCTGCCTCATCACCATTTCTTCCCTAAGCAGAAAAATACATCACATATTATGACTGATGCAAATAAATCCCTAAGAAAAAATCCTTTTATGGAAAACACTCAAAAGGAAGAGGAGAAAACACCCAACCTCTGTGAATGACAGATAAGGTGCATCTAAACTGAAGAAATAGGCACACATATTCCRAAATCAGTAAACTGCAGTCAGCCAAGAATTCAAACAACTATCAACAAGAGATTTGTTTGTATAGATTTGCTGGCACTTAATTCTCTGTCTCCACTGAACAATGTGGCTGGAATAGGAGAGGAGAGAGGAAAGGGGAGGAGGAAGCTAGAATGTGTCATACTATTTAAATAAGTTGGATAGAAGTGTTCTCTCCATACTTCCCCTCTGAAACCACCATGCATATTTATAGCATTGTATAATAAATGTTTTTTATTTGCCAGTTGCTGAACTGAGAAACAGTTTACCAAAACTGCTTACACAATGCAAAAATGAAGCTTCCTAATTCCTAGTCATTGCACAGAATTAAAATAATTTGCCTAGATCTATTCAGGATGAATGTGGTTATCCTTAGATATCCAATTTTGGCCATGTCTCAACCAGGAAGCTTATCACACAAGCCAACCCTCTGATAACCTAATCTTGTTAGACAGGCTTCATTAGCAGCAAACATTTTTAAGTAACAAAACTAACCAGTGTCCTTCATAAAGTCTTGAAATGACAGTCTACAATATTTTAGTGTTTAATGCTGTGAAGCTGAGAATTTTTACCTAGCCTACTCTGCTATCCTATTCTTGTACCATACCTACTCTGCATTACAGAGGACATCAAGCAGACAGAAAGACAGGGTTCCCCATACAGATTGCCAAGATAAAACAAGTCTTGCTCTGACTTAATTAACCTTCCTAACTCAACCACCTGAGATCAGTTTGAGCAGGCACTTCATGCCAAAACTTGTCAATAGAACTAGGAAGGAGGAGAACCAGGCCAACATTTACTGCTACAARGACAAATGAATCAGCAAGTCAAGAGGGCTCACAGAGTAAATATGCAGACTAAAGCATATATAAGAAGCTTGAAATATATCCAAAAATTCAGAATAAAGCCACAAGAACACTGAAGGGATAGGATAGAGATAGGGCTCCTCTCCCCCCCCACTTTTTATTTACTCAGATTGAAGTCTTGATGGTAAGAGAGGGGAATAGGATTTTCCTTCGGTTATTCTAACCAAATGCAGCTTCAAAAATTGCATCCCTAAATAAAAGGTAGTTAGAAGAGCAAATATACGATATTACTCCACTACAAAGGAAACTGCAGTACTCTGTACAGTTGAAGATTTCAGAGACTTGTCAAGTTCACTTACAAGGCAGAATATGAATCACAAAAAGGGAAATAAGGATGTAATAAATTCTAGCATTTAATATTTGATTTTAAAATTTCTTTCATATAGTTCAGCAATACTCAAATAAGAACTCACTCATGATCCATATTTTCACCACATATTTTTAGTACTCATCAATACATTAACTTCATTCTGGATCAAATTATTTAGCAGTGTGCTAAACGTGGATTTAGCACTACAACAAGTCATGGCATATTTTCCAGAAAACTATCCATTCCAAAACTTTGAGAAGAATTTAGAGAGCACATGCTCAGCTTGCAGTAGGAGACCTCTACCCAAGCAGATCAGAAAACATCAYACACACTGATTATGTCCCTTGCAATACTACAGTAAATACTTCATTACATTAAGCTGTACAATTCAATTATTTGAGATATGCTTGTAGTCATAAGGTTATTGCAAAGAGATCTGCCTCCCAGTCCCGGTCTCATTAACCAAGTCTGTCCCATGAATCAACAATTAGGAATGAAGAGCTACACATAAAATAACAGCAAATTAATGCAAAGCATCTAAAAATAAACTATAGAGTAACCATTCCATTTGAATTATCTTAAGCAGACTTAACAAGCATTTCAATGCCAAAACAAGCAGATCTACAAGGAAAACTAGGATTATAAAAGAATCTAATTCAAAATGGAATTATTCTTACAGATGTTTGAATATCAGTCTACTCTGTTATGCACATTAGGGAAAATTACTGAAAAATATGAATAGCATAATAACAAAGAAAAGGACCATATCCAAATCAAAGCTGTGCACTGCTGCTTGAACTCCCTGCTTTGTTATTCTGTTAGCTTATTAAAAGTCTCAGCCTATCCAAATCACAAAACTGCATCTCTCGTGACTTGATTTTGTTTCACAATGAAAGAAAGCTCAGAAATGTAATAGAGAAAAATGACACTTTATTGCTTCTATAGATCCTTGATTATAGAAGATTGAATAATCTGAAGCACTCATATAGAATATCTTCAAATAATTTTTATAAACAATTAATTAAGATTTTCCTCTCAAAAAGAYAAAATCTGATTCTCAAAACAAAATAGCCTTTTCTCTTTACTATTCTTTTTTTTTAATCATTTTCCCTAACACCTGCACTACCTTTCAAAATGTTTATAAATTTAAATCTCATAAGGCACCTGCATTTCCAAGTGCATYGTTTCTACGGTATTAAGCATTTACAATAGTATTTTTACTATTAAAATATATTCCCTCTCCCCCAAAGTCAAGCATTTTCTGTGTATAGTTACAAATATTTGTGAGTATATTCTCTCTACAGTCTTACATTAGAGGAGGAAAATAACAGGGTGAAAAATGTGTTTGCTCAATGGTCCTAATAAGTACTAGTACAATGATTCCTAGTCCAATATATTAAGATTGAAATGTACTGTGATCTATTAAGGAATTTTTTCAGCACTTCAACTAGGCATACATTTACATTAAAAAAAAAAAACTCCACATCATTCTAGTTAGGCTATCCCATTAATTCATTAGTCTGAATTAAGTGCATCTGCTGTTGAATGAGATTAAAAGAATAAGTTTAAACAAAACATTTAGTCTAATCTCTTAAAAAATAAAAAAAAATCACTAACAAATAACTGTATGCAAATATACGAAGGGTACAAAAACAAGAGTATAAGCTTGTAATGGAGACAAAAAAGCATTCATGTTAATGTCTCTCTGGATACAATAATAGCATTTAAGTTAGCTCCCCAAAGGCAATAGTATTTATTTGAAACTATTTTCACTTTTTGCACAGAACCAGCTGAACACACTGTTATAAAATGACATACATTACGTAACATTCCAAGTAAACAACGCAGAAAATCTTATCAGAAACAATGGAAAACAGATTGCCTATACACACATGCTTATATAGAAGAAAATGAGCATGTTAAAACCACAGATACATAGAATACCTTCTGTGATCTATGCATGGAGCTTGACCCTGAGTAAATGTATATTTAGCTACAATAAAAAGGCTAAACAACAGTGACTCTTCTTGGCACTTTTTGTCAAAAAGCAGCTACAATCATCAGCTCTTATACATCTTCCTTACAAGCTATTGTAATACATATTCAACAATAAAAAAAAAGTTTTATATATTCTTACACATAACAATAAGCGAAGATTACCTATTAGCACACTGAAGAGTAACTGGAACAACAATAAATATCAACAACAATAAATGCACTCAAGACAGTCTTCCCCTTATCTCCTTCAGTAGATCTGGACAGTCACCTACCCGAATCACTGCACCTCTTCCAATTCACACCATAGGAGTTCGAATCAGTTTCTGAGCTTGGACCACAGAATCACCAGGATGTAGAATGGAGTTTATTATACCATCCACATGGAACTGGGAAAAATAATTACAAAAACATTTTCAAGATTATGGTAATCATGGGTCTTATGGAAAAATATAAGACAGTTTGAAAACCACCCACGAACTTTGTTTAACATCAAAATTGAACAGACACAGAAGTTGTACTATATAACTTACCACCACAACAAACATCCTACAATTATTCATTTTTGCCTCTGGGAAATCTCAAAGTGATAAAAACACCAGAGACAACATGCCAAAACACTGAAAAGGTATATTATTACCTGCTCTGTCTGTAACAGCCAAAACCAAAACGTATAGATTGCTAGTAAGTTTGAGTTCAAACCAATGCCATCCATAAAAACAACAGAAAAAGAATTTTAATGTTCAAGGTTAACAGAATATAGTAAGTTATATGCAGGACCTAAGCCAGATAACTTCTTAAAGCACTGCTATTCCAGTGAGTCTGAAGCACATTCCCTGAAAGAGAATCTATACCACTCACACCATGTCACAAATTCTCCCACAGCCCTCATGGGGAAATACAACTCCTAGCAACAGATGAGGCTTTTAAAAGCTCCAATTATTTTAATTGGACCTTCCAGCTGCTTTTCATTTAGCTTAACGTGAGATTTTATTGAAAGTTTGCAGCCACAGCCATTGGCAAAAGTGAAGACAGTTGCTCACAAGTAGTTGGATCTATTTCTGAGAAGCTAATTCTGCCTGGAGAGCTTTTATGGAGTATTGCCACATACTCTATATGTTGAGGACACCAAGTTTTATTATGTGGCCCTGGCTAGTATGCTGGAATAACAYAGTAACTCTAAGACATATATTGAACACACCCATAACCTCATCCTGATGACATGTGTTGGGGCCAGTTCAAATAAGGTGACAAAATATAAACGAAAGGGAGCAAGATCAATTACAGTAGGATGGTTTTGTCATCTGCTTTCAAAACAGCAAACATCCCACWCCAAAAAAAAAAATGTGATTATGTGTAGTATATTTAGGCAGCCTGCTAGACAAGATCTTTTTCAAAAATAATAGGAAGGTTCTTCAGGATATCAGATTTTGACTAACACACTGTTTTCATGTGGGCATTCTATGTACAGGTGCAAAATGAGGAAACTTTAGGAATTACTAAACTAAGACTAACAGAATGATCRCTAAAGTAACTGTTCTTGCCAATTCCAAAACACTCGGTGATTCAGAAAATCCTAGACTCTTCATACTAATATAATTGTTTAACAGTTGCTTTGTATTTCAGCTGCCATTTCCAAAAACACTGCTGGTCAGGCTATGGCCAGGCTAGAGCCGCTGAAGGATGCCAGGGTTCCATGACGGTACTGCAACTTCCCTGGCTTGCTGCAGAACGAGAAATTTGGGTTGCCACCCCTTATGGCAGTGGCTCTGGAATGCTCCTTCTGAAATTTTCCTACTGCTTTCCCACCTACAGCCAAAAATTTTGTATGACTAAAAACAGTAACATAAGCAGTGGACTGGATCAAGTTTACATCCAGCTAGCAACTCCATTCATATACACTCCATTTAGGGACTGCTCCTCTGTGTGGAATATTGAAACAGCTGTCTTGACTCTGAACTGACAAGAACAAAATAAATTTCTTCTCCCTTGTATCACCATCTTCCACAGAAGGTTAAATATCCAGTTCAATGTGAGATCAATACGACATCCCTATAGGCAGATAGTGGACTATGTTGGACACGTTAGCTCCTCAGGAGCGTGTAGTCCAGCTCAGGACTGCCTCAAACAAGTCTCCATTCCATGGTAGCCTCCATCAGTGCTTCAATCACTGACCTCTTCACTGCATCCCCAGGTGGCAAGAAAACAGGAAYCAGAGAACTATATAAACAATGAACAATTGCACAGATCATTACATGAAAGATTATCATCTAAGTATATCTAAGTATCTGTGTCCAGAAAGAAAGATCAATACCATTCTAAAGGAAAAAAGTCCAGAAAATTTATCCTAAAAGAAAAAAAGATTGGAACACTCCTCCATCTTCCTTTCTCTCCCTCTGCTGAGAAATAAGATGTCGTTACACAAGCTAAGGCGTTAATTTAATTCTACTATCAAATATTGTATATTTGCTGTGACTGTTAACTACCCTCTTATTACAAAAATAAAAATACACACACACACACTCATCCTCAGCTATGACTTGCTGACATCTACACTCTGGTACACATGCTGCAAGATCTCTTTCACTGCTAAGCTAGTCCCCAAAAGTTAAGGGTTGGGGAGGAGGGGGGAGAAAAGCATTTTACACAGTTTTCAGAAGAAAGATCTTTTGCTCTGGCATCTCTTTATCTAATTAAGCTTTTCCTCACAACATGGTAACATGATAAAGTTTAGGTAGAACTATGCTACAGCTTAATCCTAGCTTTTTCACTATCCTATATTCTTATTTTTAAYTAAAATACATGCTGCCTACCAACACCAAGAACAGAATCCAATCCAAAGTCCTGATGGGCAAATCACTAAAAAAGTGCTCATACTACATTTGAGTTCTAACTTCTTATTTCAGAAGAGTTATGGCAAACCATGACTTTTTATAACTACATCATCCCTTGTACTCCCATCAGATGTTTCTTACATTTATGGCTCTAAAGCCAACTATGAGAAAAATCAAGTTGGATACTACTCCACTGTGACACTTCTGAAAGTCAGGCTCCATTTCAGAAAAGATGCAAATTAAAAAACAGAAGAATTGTTTTCATTGTATATGGTTGATGGTATTAGATATCTGGAAAAAATAGGATCTTTTCTGGATCTTAAAATACGTAGTTTCCCCCTTATTTTAAGGGGTGTGTGCATGTGCATGCTTGGTGAGGAGGCGGAGGCAGAATCCCAGCTGGTGTAAGAAATAACTTCTTATCTCCTTGAGGGTGTTTTCAAGGCTATCCACTTGACACACAGTACTACTGCAGTAAGTAGGCATCTTCCAGCAAAGCTTCTCTTGCAAAAGTTGTTACTGTTAGTACTAGTACAACTGAAGAAGGAAAAACTCCATGCAACTCAAATGTTTCTCAGGCAGTAGCTCTAAGAAACACTTTGCAGGGAACAGTAATGAAAACTCAGATCAAGAAAATAATTTTACTTGAGACTATAGGATGCTGGATATGCCCCCTTCTCCCCACCTATTAAAAACGTGACAAAAACTTACTAGTGCTTTTCCAACACACACAGGTGTCTTGGCCAAAAATCTCATTCCCATTCTAATCTCTTCAGATTAAGAGAGAAGCAGAGTATTAAAGAGTCTTAAAAAGCTGGTATCAAAAAAGGGAAAAATCTTTTTCTCTCTATAGTGCTTATGCTAATCAATACCACCTCCTCTCTTCTGTATAGGCTTGGCATTTTGGGGAAAAAGCCAGAGATGGGAGAAAAATCAGGACTGTTACTTGCACTTCTTGGGTGAACAACAGCCCAGTGAGACTTCTATAGCCTACATCACTGCACTCCAGAGTCACAGGGCACCTTCAAACCAGGGCTGCAACTTTCCCAGAAGATTTCAGCGTTATGAAGATGCAGTGCCTTTTATTCATCCAACCCCAGGTCCCTAAACTATGCACCTTCAGCCCTTCATTAAATTAGCATGGATATACATTGCTCAACTGAGATGAAAAAGTAAACACCTTAAGTTATCAGTGTCAAGTATTTCTAATCATCATTCTATACGTAATAGTGCATAAAAACTTGCTTACTAATCATACTGGCTGTCTATCACCTCTCAGTTCTGTTCACACTAGCCTTAGATTCCAGCTTGAAAGTAAAGCAGCCCACATTCAAACTCTGGTGAACTATCCTCCACATGATGAAAAGCACAAACCCACCAGGAATCCCTAGGAAAAAAAAAGCAAAAGAAAAAGAAAAAAGAAAGAAAAAGAAAGAAAAAGAAAAAAAACACACCACACCTAGGTGTGAAAGTCTCAAGAGCAAGTGGAAGGTAGTCTTCAGGAAGAAAAGACTTGATYGCCCACAGCAATGAAGGACTGAACAGCACTTCATTCCTCTTTGCATTTTTCAAGTTTCAGTTCTTACCAAGGTTAATTATTTCCTATATCACAACATATTTTACAGAAGATCAAATATATTGTTATTTGTCAAAATGTTCTGGAAATTGACTAAACACTATGTATTTTCACACCTGTTCTTAGAAGCCAAACTATCTTCAGCTCTGTGGAAGACAAGCATGAAATTCCTAGTCCAGAGCCTGACAGTCAATCTGTATATGCTTAAAGAGCAGGAAAGAATAATTAAAACTTCTCTGAAATAAATATAACTGGTAAATATCCCAGTTTTTAAACTGCACTCCTAACTTCTATGGAAGATTTATTGAGAAACAAATTGAAGATTAAAGAGTGAAATTTACATTTACTGTGATCAAGTGAAAGAATATTCCAAACCAGCAACTGCAGCTCAACTAAAGAAGTCAATCCACGCTACGCTTAATACAAACTACAGTCTGCTAAAGAACACACAAGCCCTGCTTTTCCCCTACTTCCACCCACCTTTTCTCAAATCAAGGGTTTGCAGAACAACACTACTAATGAGATCAGTGAACTGACCACCAAAAGATCTTACAAAATATTGAGGGATTTTTTTCTTTTTTAAATGAGATTAGCTTGCTGATCAATTMATGGTGACCTTGAGTACAAGATCTTTACAGACGAAGCAAAGGACCTGCATAGGAATAAGGTAACACGAAATTTACCTGCTTAATCTCCTCCAAGTGTAGGCACTAAGACTAAACCTTTAGTCACAGACTTTCTAAATTAAGATTCCYTCAAAGTAAAGATTTTAATTTCACTATTTTTAAATATTTTTCCTCTTTGTATGAAAGAGAAGGAAAGGTCCTTATCTTTGCAGAAATAAATCAGTGTTCACAAAAGCACATTCACATACTAAAATATGATGGTTTAGTACAACCTTAGAATACAACGCAGTTTGACAGTTTATACAATTTCGTTTCTTAAAATCTAATGAGTTAGCCTTGGATTCATAATTTTTTTTGAAAGAAGAAAAATAATTTTAAAACAATTGTTTATGGACATTTTGTAACCACAGCAAATAYCTCCATCCTACAGATACTTCAGGTAGCCAGAAGAAGCTATGACAGATCAGTAAACAGTTATGGTCCAAGCAGTGATATGTCAGCAGTTAGTGTTCTACATTCCGATTTCAGGACTGAAAGAAATGTTTACAGGATGTGGTTGTCTTAACTGAAAGACATCCTTGCTCTGAAAGTGCTATGCATATTTTTGCAACAAAAAGGCAGTTAGCTGCCTACAAACCAATGCTTTACACTTAGAGGAGGTTTGAGGGAATGGAATTACACTTTACAAAACAAATTGTAAATATATATTTAAATTACTACATTGAGAAAACCACTTAAATTCATTTTAGCAAAAAAAAAGTCATCAGAATGACTCATACAAGAAACTCTTGTCAAGAAATGTTCCTGGTAAAGTTGTTCAGTTGAGGAAAGGGGAGGTACCTATAACATTAAGTTTGATTTTATATATATATAYAAAATCTTAAATGAGTATCAATCTGCAACTTAATCTTCTTTTAAATACTGAATAGATTGGTAAAAGGAAAAAAATTGAGACCTGAAATATGCAAAGGAGCCACTGGCCTAGATATATGTTTAATGTGTTTAAAAAAGTTATCTGGAAGTATAAACACTGGAATGCATAATAATCCATCAGATAAGGCTTTCCTTGGCTAGCAGGTCCACTCTATGTTTAGCAAGCACAAAAAATTTGGTGACCAGAATGAAAACAGATGCCACGGTCATGGAAGAACTAAGAATGAAAGAGGAGAGCTCCTTTATTCTCTGACATATTTTCTACAGCTCTCCAACATATTTTCTACAGATCCTCCTAAAACTATTCCAAAAAGGCTGAGATCAGACAAAGTAAAATACATCTCAAGCAGGGAAGACAGGTGGACTGCCAGAACAAATTTTAAAGACACATGAGAACCCAGCTAACAAGGACCTAGACACAAACAAGCAATTTGCAGAAATTCTTTTGGCCTGAATGTCTTATCTCTCAGCATGTGAATACATCCTTAGTTGACTGCATTATTACCATGGAATACTTAAAAATTTCAGGAAGCAGAAAGGGCAGAGTTTAAAACAAACAAACAAACAAAMAAAGACAACAACAACAAAAGAAACACCAGCATCTCCCCTTTCAATCCAGGGGACAAGACCACATGGCAAGCTTTCTCGCTGTTTTACATCTGAACTCTTAGTATCGCTTCACCCCACTCTCTCCCCCCTGCCAAAAAAAAGAAAAGAGAGAAATGCTGATAACTATGGTCTCTGCTATGGCTAGTCTTCAGATGAAGTTACTTAATTATTTAATAAGCATTTAGTAACATTTGGATTTAAAGAAGTCCCTACCTTCAACAGCTAGGAAAAGAAAAAACCTGCTCTCAACTCCCCCGTCTTTCAGGGCTCTACCACTTCTTTCGGAAGACAAAATAGCACTAGGGACCTTACATAACATAATTCACTGAAGTTAACTTTATGTCTAATCACAGTGATGGAAAAAAAAAAGAGGCAAAAATATTCAGAAATGACAAAACTGCTTTAAAGAAGCATACTTTACTCCTTCAGGGTTTTTGTTGTAAGAAAGTTATGAAATCAAAGGTTTCAAATTACTTCGTATTAAAGGAAAAATTCATGCTGATCTGATCTGTGATAGGATTATAATCCTAAAAAGACAACCTGCATTTCCTTGTCAATGCAGTTTTTAATATCTTTGCCTTCTAACTAAGAGGAATCAAAGTGACTACTGCTTTACTGACAAGGAAGGAAGCAAAATGCAACAAAGCACACACTGCTGTGGGCTTGGTTCTTTATCACAATAAAATCTTGCAATATTTGGAGCTATTATTCATACACATTTCCACTTCCTGCCTTGAGAATTTGTTGGAATTAAAGATTGTGAGCCAAATCAACATCCTTCATTGCCCTTTTTTATTTCTAAAATTCCTGGTTTTCTACCTGCAACATCAAGAAATCATTTATATCTCTTCTAGTAAAGAAAAGCATAAATTATAGTTACAAAAAAAAAAAAAAAAAAAAAAAAAACCCAAACCACAAACCCTGTATGTTGCAGATGCTAAATATTCAAGGAAGAAAAATAATAATCCTTCCCTTATACAGCACCTCCTTTTGATAATTTGTGGATATTTCAATATATTGCATGTGTTAATAAAAAGGAAAAAAATAAGGTATGGGGAAAATGAACAACAGGAAAGCAAAAATGCTGAAAGTGTAAAACAGCAACTGACATTAAACACTATCCTCAGTATCTAGTACAAGGGGTTCTTCATTTAATGTCTTTTTTTAACTCCATAATTCAGGAAAATAGTTTTGAAAAACATATCTACCATATTCTGTTTTGCATGTGTGTGGATATTTTTATTCATTTGACATATGCTGCTTCTTGAATGGATTTAATATATTTTGACATTCCAGAACAAAACTGCTCTCATGTTTGGCACTCCATGTACAATGCAGCCAGGAAACCACTCCTTAGACTATACAGCCATCTGCAGCAGATACCAAAGGTTTTCAAACAAGCAAGCTGCACTGTTGTAAATATGCAGTATTTCAATACGTAAGAAAAGTTCTAACCTATACAGTAGACTTTCCATCTAACTGCCTGCACATAAATTTAGGCAATCTGCAATGGACAGCAGTTCAGCACAAACTGAAGTGGAAAGAAAAAAATAGATAAACTATTTCATATCAACAGCTATCAGGATATATCTAGTCACTTTTTTTTCTAAATTGTGTTAAATGTATTAAAAACAAAACAGCCCCTGACACCCTGCTTTACATGCATTTCTTCCAAAAACTAGCTGCAAGAATTCTAGCTAAAACTCAGATGACCAAACAACGGAGATCAGAAGAACATAGGGCCCAAAACAGTACAAGACAGAGAAACAAAAATTAAAGGTCGAGTACATGGGTTTTGCACACTCAAAACCCTCTAGCTAATACCAAAATGGATCAATTGTGCGGAAGAATTGCTGCATCAAATCTAGACGGGTTGCACAATCCAATCTGTGCTGAGGCCTACAAGTGGAGACACATTCCTAGAACACAGTGTAAGAGAGGAAGATGTTACAGGCAAGAGTTGTGCACACACGTTTTAATTGCCTATTTGGTAGACAGATTTCAAAAATTAAACCCCAAAACAAAGACATATCCTAACACACAMAATACTACACAGTACCCTGAGAGTCACTACTCAAAGAAATAACACATACAACTAGATTTCAGCTTAACTTCAGAAAGAAGTTAAAGATTTYTTCTGTCCCTTTATAATGAATGTCATCCACCTCAACAAGCCAGCTTCCTTTTTGCTTTTGCGTTTTTTAGTATAAAATGTAATATTATAGACTAAAAACTTCTATTTGCAGTGAAACTGAAAAGACAGTTTGCTTTAACACACCTTAATCACTACTGCAATAAGGAAATCAAATACCTTCTATTTCTATAAAGAAAGTTTAAAAAATAGTATTTTCCTAATTTCAAGCATCTTCTCCATCTAATTTATACAGTAATTGTAACACGTATTAGCTTAATAATATTCTCAGCAGTTTTTTAAAAGTCCTTATCTTGGACAAATAAAAAAGACCCTGAACTGTACTTTGCTTTATTTTGTTTTTTCTACGTTAATTTTACAACTAATAAATTAATCCTAATCCACCCTAATCATCCTTCTTGATATACAAGAATTGTCTTTGCCCGAACTGTTGTTCCAGCCACAGACTCTTCACATACCGCATATGGCTGAGCACTTCCATTTTTCTTGTCCTCCATTTACCCAACCTTATTCTCACAGGGCACATTTGATTTTTGCCAACCTATAATCTCCCTCCACCCGAAGGAAAGGGAGAAAACAAGTCAAAACAAGTTTTTCACCTGACAGGATGTAAGATAGAACTTAGCAGAACGAAGGCTCTTCCTTCCTATTACCCTGGAAATTGTAGGATCAAAAACTTAATTCAAAGTTGATTTAATAATAACTCAGCTTAAAGTGTTACTTAACTTTGCGACATCCCACACTTCCTAGCAGGAGAAAAAAGTTTCAATATGACTTTGGCACTACTTTAGTAAAAGTGGCATAGTATCATACTGATTTGCTATTATCATGTCAGCCTCTTCTTCTCAAATAAGGAAACAGAACAGCACAATGAACCTAAGAAAATTCTATAACTCTGATCAAAAAAAAAAAAAAAAAAAAAACTTTTACCCAATGGATAGTTCCTTTCAAACTTCTGAAAGATTAAAAACAGATTAATACAAGTATGAGGAAAAATGAATAACATTTGGATTTTGAGTGAAGGTTATTCCTCAGTATTTCATATTTAGAAGTTTTAAATTTAAACTTCATCAGATGTAACACAAATAGTACGATGGATTATCTAYGAATCTAAGATGAGCCAATATACATTTAAATTCAATGAAAACAGACAAGGACTCTCTATTTGGGACAGAGGAAAGAGAAAGCGTCCAGTATTTGTTAGTTCTTGAGCATTTTATGGAAAGGGAGTGGAAAAGTAAAAAGGGGACTAGAAGGAGTCATTAAAGATGCATTTTCTTCTATCATATAACTTTCTTTTAATTTGCTTCACCAATAGAATCATAATCTTTTCCCTGAGGTGTCACATACTGCTATTGCAAAACCAATTCAGTTTCATGAAAGACTAAAGGACTTTTGAATTTTTCTTCCCTTTTATTGGTACTAAGCAGGAGAATTGTACAGAAAAGCTTGCCTGCTTCACTATGTTTCTCTAGCAAGAGCAGCACTGCAGAAAGCATTCCACCCAGGAATGGTATGACTCTCACCACTTCTGCTATGCTTCAGTAAAGCAAGACAAAGGAAGCATTCCTTGAAAGGTAGATCTCACCCAGTGAAATACAAATGGAAGAGAAAGTTACTCTTGCCTAAGTCTAAAATTTAAAAATATTTTCCATCTATCTTGCTTTTCTAATATTTTTATTGTTTACATTTTTATTTCTTTAGAATAGATTTCTAGTACTAGATCCAAAGTATGAAAATCTTAACTGAGAATAATGTGCTGGAAGAGCAGAACTTTAACAGCTAAAAAAAAAAACTCCCTTCTCTCCCAAACATCATTCAGAAAGTAGTCTACCAAAAAGCAAAACAAAAAAAACCCCACAAATGCATTACAGTTAAATAATACTGCACTAAAATAGTGAAGCTATTAATAGTAAAGTAGATTAATTAATTTTTAAATTAATTTGAAATTAATGTTACTTTGTTTTTAAACAGCTTTTGAAATATCTGTATGTAAATCAATAAAAGTGACCTTAAAGAAAAATTCCAGGTTTGCTCCAAATGGAGTAAACTCTCATCTGGTATTCTTTACTTAATTCCCTCTTCTTCTAGTTCTTCCCCAAAAGGAGATCTGCTGAAACACTCATGAATATTCTCCATTATTTAGAATAAATCATCCTACACAAGTTGATCAAAGCATAACTGAAATAAATGTGATAAAGGCTGGAAAGCTACAAAGAGACGTGTGAACTTTTGAATTTTCTCCCTCAGTGAATTAGTGAAGAGCCTACTCCGAAGAGAAGGGAAAAAAAAAAAAAAAAAAAAAACCCAATGCACAATTACAGAGCACCTCAGAATATAAACGACCTGCAACTCCAGGGTTAACGTAATATGTGATTATGTGACCAAAAGTAACCCAAAACGAGTACTTTGTCCTAAAAGGAGTTAACTACCACACTGACATTCTGCAGGCTAATTTGTCACTGCAAATAAATGTAGCAGCAGTAAGCTATCAAGATATATTGAAGGCTCTCTACACACCCATCCCCTCGTTCAAGAAACCTACCTACCAGGCCAAAGTGGAAGCAATAAAGTAAATTCAGCACCTGCATGTTATACGCTGTAACATAAGCATTTTTCACATGGAAGACTTAAATTGCTGTGCTGAAACACTTATCAGTTTACTTTCACTGAAAATACAGGCCTCAATCTTGTAAATACTTACACAGCCAAGCTTTTCGTTTGTTTTAACCATAGGCATGTGCAAGCCCATGCAGAATATTAAGCATAATGTTTCCACAGAGGAAGATGACATTCATAATTTACATTAGCATCATTATTTAAATTTAAGAGTTCCTCCATATCCAGTTTCAGATACAAAACTCCATCCTATCTTCCAGGTTATCTGTAAGTGAAGACAGAAGACCTGTGGTAATACGACTACGTTGCTGATAATAGGGTTCGTCGTCTAAACTATCACTTCTCTCTTCATGAAAATTAATTCCAATAAGACTCCAGTCACATGCTGTGGGGGGGAGGAAATAGTAGCTCTCCAAAGATTTCTTAGTAGCCTACCAAATATCTTCCAGAAGAGTCTGGAAACTCTCCATTATCCAAACTCTCAGAATGACATCCATAGCAAAAACCTTCTGATTTTTGCTGAACCTGTGACTGACATTCACAGACAGCTAGCATTGCATGTCAGATATTACTCAGATATACTGATGTAGCTTGAAGCATCTACACCCTTCTGCTTTCCTTCTTAGGAAGCTTCAGAAGTTGAAGTCTTCCTGAGAAACAACTGAATCCTAAAATATCAAGCAGAAGTATCAAGGAAAAAAAAAAAAAAGGAAAGAAACTGAACAAGGCTGATCACATACACAGGACGTAAGCTCTTAACAGCTGCTATTAAGAAAAATAGAGCCAGAAGAATTAAAGATACATATTGAAACATGCCACCAAGACAAGGAAGGTCAGGGAAACTGAAAAAAAGCTTCTGTAACTGCATTAAACTTAGACTGCACATTATGAGACATAAAACTACTGAAGAACATTAAACTTTTCTTCCAGAACTGTCTGGAAGAGCCAGACCTCTGTACAGCTGCTACAGGAACTTCCCAGGCCAACTAGAGTAAAAAAACAATTAGAAGGTTCCAAAGGCAGCAGTAAAACTCAAAGCATGATACTTCAGAAACCAAGACAGATACTGTTTTCACAGATCTTTCTGCAGCTATCTTTAAGCAAACTAATAGAACTTCAAATACTTCTAATTCAATTAGTACTGGAGCTTATCCTGCCAACAAGAAGGCCCCGGCCACTTCAAAAGGAGACACTACCCATTCCAAATTAGAGCTGCCTAAGAAATTTTTCATTTCAGGTAACTGCAACTTTCATTGAGACTTCAAACCTCTTAAGAGTTCCTCCTAAAGCTAGAACGAGGTAAGTGGCACAATCTGTCATCACTGGGCACTAACAGTTCACAGGAAGACAACTCTAAGCCAAGCATCTGCTTCCAAAGTGCAATTATAACTTGAACAGAAAGCTCAACACTTGAAACAGGTATTACCCACCTATCTGTTTCCAGAAAAGAAATTCTRCTCATATAGCTGCGAAGTCTCCCACTGGCATTATCAGATAATCCAGAATAGACAGATCATTAACTTCTTGGACCACATATTTATTTCTGCTCATKCCACCCCAGCCACATTCATGATGGGCTATACGACAAGAAGCACAGCACTGTATTTACTGCTCTACATCAACTTGGAGATTTCAGTGTGCTTAGAAACCTTTGTTTGGAAAGGAAGCTCACATACCTTGTGAATTCTGAACTAACCAGTCTGAGGATGCTGATCTATACTTTCTTCCAAATATTATTCTCACAACATACATCTAGATAAGAAAATCAGAAAGAATATTCGCTTAGCAGTTGTTTTACTATGCATACATAATACAGCTTTACACTTGCAGGATTCACTTCTATAGCAATGTGAAACATTAGAGTTCAAGAAACTAGTTTGATTTACAGAAGATGCAAGCGTGTATAATACTAGATACTCTAGAATTTAGCAAATTATGGAAAAAGGTTGTGTACTTTCAAATCACTTTACTTCCCTTTGGTAGCTCTGCTTTCACAGAGAAACAAGTTTTTCTTACTATCACAAGTAATCTGTAAGATCTAGACTGTGTCTAATCATTGCATAGATACAGAACAAAGGACAGCACAAAACGTTCCTCCTCCCTCCTTAGTCAACAAAATTGTGTACAACAAAGGTTGTGCACAAGTGTTGTTACCTAATATTTTCTTGGCCCTTGGCCACGCCAAAAAATAAGATGGAAGAGTAAGGCCAAATCATTCATTTGTTACTGAAACGGATAAAGTGGAGAGGAGATAACATAATCTTATCTGGCAAGATTCAGTCATCAAACACACTAGAAGCTCCAGAGGCATGGTACCTTTCCATAATATTACAACCGCCAGGACAGCCACAGCAACAGAGATAGTTCACATTGTCTTCAGACTCCACCTAATCATCACTCTTTGTTCCCATGTATAATGACTGTTTAGTATCAAGTATCTACAAATTAGCTCCAGATATAGGAAGAAGAAATACACTTTTCAACTTAAGCTACCCAAGGGAAGCTTGACACAATGCTGACATTCTCTATCGTAAGTACACTCCCATTTGGTCTAGATGAAGCCAAACTAAGATCTGCTTAACTTTATCTTTCAATTATGCAAAATCCCGATGCATTTTTAAAGGTGGAAGGGGCAATTTAGTATTGAAACACGATGCTTCTATATCATCCTCAGGGGAAGCACAGATGAAACTAAACAGAGTTCAAACATCTATACATAAAATTAAGCACCAAAAAAATAGTATCTTTTAGAGACAAAGTACTACGATCAAGAACAACAGAAAAAGCCGAGTTATCCCAAGTTTATTATATAATAAAAATACTACCAATTTCAACACAGTAACACTCACTTTTTTCATTTTTTCTTATGCAGGCAGAACATATTTACATGCGCTCTCCTAATTCAGCATCCTCACACTCAAAATTTTATATTTAAAATGTTTTACTCATAGTACATGAGCATTGTATTCTTAACTGGAAATATTACTTAAATAAGCAATTTTTTTACAGTCAAAAATCTTTCAAACAAAAAACTCCACCCATTTTGTCATTAAAGCAGTCATGTTAATCTTTAGATCACCCTTATAATCTTAAAAAGCTACACAGAATAGCTCTGGGTTTATCAATTGTTACTGAAGTACCTTAAGTAATATTGTCGAGGCCCACTAATTTTTGCTGATACCTACCCAGCAGTGTGCCAGCTGTGCTGATACAGTGGGCTCTGTATGCTACCTTCACAGTTGGAAATGCAGTGGCATACTCCCACTAATCCCTGAAAGATGAGGAGAACGGTGAGGACCGTGGAAAGTTATCATATRTTTGAGCATGGACAAGTCAAAAAAAAATTTTTTTGTACTTCTTATCCAGAACTGGACCAGAGTGTGATAAGCAACTAGCCACGGAACTGTTCACAAGTTACCCATAATACATACAAACAGATATTCCCTACACATTCAAAACATTAAGCAAATCTCTCAAAACTASTTAAATATTCAGAATTTGCAAGAAAAGTAATCCATACCTCACAAGTGTACGCTGGACTTTATAAGACACTCCAAAGACACTAAGCTAGTAATTTAATAGGTTATCACAAATATTGCATAGTTTAAATTTTAAAATTAAAAAAGAGTAATTTATAGACTTTTTACTAAAGAACATATCATCATGTTACTCATGTTCAGTGTTTTCATTCTTACATGAAAAGGGGAGCTGAAAAGTTGCTTTACTTACTCGAAAGCTAATAGTTATATATCCAAATCTTTATTTTGCAGACAGTTCATGTTTAATTACCTGCACAACTGTCATAACCAACATTTGCTTGCTCACATAGGAAAATAATCTACTATTTTCTTATCAGGAGTGGCTTCTTCTTCAAGCCAACCAGTCACTCTTTTGGAAAAGTTTAAGTTTGTAATTCCACTATGTGGAATAAATGTCAGACACTCCTTTAATGGATTAGGTTATTCCATAGGGAGAATATACTGTTAAGAAGAAATATCAAAMGCATTATCTTTATATTACACTTTCCCTGGAAAAATTTCCTTTTTGTTTGGGAGTAGGAACGACAAAAACAAAACAAAAAACAAAGTAGCCAATGATCTATTATACTCCTATGGGAAAGCTGAGTTGAAGAATTCTGTTCTCATCCCTTTTTATTTCTAGAACTTACTACTAACATGGTAACTTTAATATACATATGTATTACTTGTACACAYRTGTGTGTGTGTGTAAATACATATATATACACACACACATATACATACACACACACACACACACAATCTCCCTTCCCTTAATTTGGATGTTTCAAGTGTGGTTCTTTAGTCATAAGGGTACAGATTCTAAACAAATTCCACTGAAAAAAAATCATAATCTTGTTTTCTTATGCCACCATACCATAAGACACTGGGCAATTTTSAATGAGTAATACTTCTTCCAGAGAGCCCCCCAATCTAATCTGCATGAACATGAAGTGAAAATGGGTATTTTATGGAGCATTATCAGAGCAGATATCTTACAGTACATTTATACTACATATTATCAACTTGCCCATTTACTAATAAGGTAAATCTATCCATATTTTCACTAAAATTGTTGAAAAAATATACTGTAGTCTTCATGATAGCATGCCATATCTGTTACCTTTTAGCTCTTTGACTGTAAGCATATCTAAAGGTAACAATCTTTACATGCACTTAAATTTAATTCATGAGCCAGGAACAGCCAGAGAGGAAGAATGTTTCCCCAAGCCATCAACACATACCTATGAAGTGCTGTTTCAAACAACATGAGCTGCCATGTGCACACCTAAATCATTTTATTCATGAAACAAATATCAATGACTACCTAATTTTTAGCTGAGACAGTTGGTCTTCAGAAAGAATACAGTCCTTCATTACTACTGAACTATGTTAATGACATGAATGGCATTCTATGATATAACCATTAGCTGTACGCAGTAGTGAATTACACTTTCATCATTAAAAAGGGCCTTATCCATAGCTACCATGGTGACAAAACACTAGTGTAAAAAGTTGTGGCTCTGCTACAAGGATCTATTCTTCTGCACGGCATTGAAAAATATCAAGTGCATCATGAGAAACACAAAAGGTCTGAAAAGAAACAAAATTGCATCYATTAAGAACATAGGGGTTTACAACTAAATTTGTCATGCATTGCTACAATTCCTCCCCCCACACACCCCCTTTAAATCTCAAGTCATTATTGGGGTTGAAACACTGCTTTGGAAAGTGATCGTTCTTTGTAAAAGGATTACTCTATTTAGACTTCATTGCTTTTCTGCCAAGCATCAGCCATATAAGGAAACTGAAGTTCACTGCCATTTATTTTGTTCAGCCCTTTCAGACGCCTAAGAATAACCTTTACTGCTGCCTAGGAAGGTAAGTCTATAAATTGCAAACCAAATCACTTGTTATCAGCAATAGAAGCCACTTTAGGTCAGTTAAAGTTTAACATTTTTCCTTGCAATACATCATTTAATGAAACAGCCTGAGCAGGATTAATAACGTTTTCTCWCACACTAGACTACTTGGTTCAGTTCAAAGACCACAAATACCATAGTTCTGAAATCTTTGCAGAGAAATTACTTTGTCCAGTTATCAAAAACAGCAACACATCCATCTCAGATGCGCATTCTTCAGTCTCTCAAGTATCTTGTCTAACAAATGCTCTGCTTTTCAGTTTGTCAAACAGCAATAATGATTTAGAAAAATAGGCTAGTACAGAGCTATGGCTTACAGCTCATTTTAAACATTTACAGGACAAGAAATTCCTTGCCTCCATGAAGAACTTAACCAATAATTACCACTTGGAGGCATGTGAAATCAATCTGTGGTGAGCAATATTGCTTCATTAAATGCACCTATTTGACATAACAAGCAGTAGTCACCAGCACAGCACATTCAGTTTACCCTCCAACACCTTCAGACAGGAGTCTTAAAAAAACGATAAAAGGAGGAAGTGGTTACCAAAACCAAACGAGGCTATGTTAACCCAGAGCCTCAACGGCACTTTTAAGAAGCCAGACAACTAGTTGCTGGCGAGAGGGAGAAAAAAAGAGGAGYGTTTCTTTTTTTTTAATGGAGGCTCTCGAGATGAACTTGTGCAAGGATCAAGATGCAATGCAGACCTCTCCCATACAAGTTGAAAAATATGCAGTCAAACTCGTCATCTTGAGGGGAGAGAGAAGGGGCAGAGGGGCGGAAGAGAGGCGGCGGCAGTAGTCGAGAGGAAAAACTGCGACAGTATTTACAGAGGACTACGRGAACAAGTTCTTATAAAAGAAATGTAACAGTTACTTTTAAGAAGGCGGGCTACACACTAACCGATATTCCAGAAGACAAGGTTAAAGACAAACAAGAAACGGCAAATACAGGGAGCTCCAAACGCCAGGATCTTTCGATTAAATAAAGGAGATAATTTCTTTTAGGACTTCCTTATTTCCTGATAATTATACTTTCAGGGTTAGTAACTGTTTTCAAAGAGAAGGAGCAGAAGAAGCAGAGCCGCAGAGCCGGGCAGTTTCAGTTCAGTACCTTCTCCCACTGAACAAAGAAACTTCTGTGTCTGAGGAGCCTAGAAACTTTCGGTCTCCCCAGATTGTTTTCTCAGCCTCCATGAAAACAGCGGGTACGTCCATACAGACAGTGTTTTAGCGAGAGACGGGGGGAAGCACAAAGGACAGTCGAACTGTGGCAGGCGGAGAACGCAAAGCCGACCAGAAAATAAAGGCCAAAAACAGGATATCAAAATGAAGCGTAAACTCCTTCCTTTTCCCCACCCCCTTCAACAGAGGAAGGATTTTTCTGTCGTTGCTGCTGCTGCTACTCCCCAAACCTTCTCCATTTAATTTACCTCGTCTGTCGGGTGTCTAAGCCAGATCCAGCAGGCAGCAGTCCCTTCCGATCCCAAGGAAATATGTTAAATCCAATCAAGTTTTCTTCTCGAAGAAGGGGGAAGCGGGCAAGAGGGGGAAGGAAAGGAAAGGGGGGGAAAAAAGCGATGTAACAGCTTTCGACGAGGACGGAGGCGTTTGCAGACCGCAGCGTGCGATGTGCGTGCGCACGGGGGGGAGGGCGGCGGCGGAGCCG
>NW_028186945.1:2430422-2448337 GCF_003343005.1 Rhea americana | reverse complement strand
GCCGCGCCGGGCCGGGCCGGGCGCTGGTGCCCTTTCCCGCCCCGCGAGCACGCATGGGTTAGCGATGCCTTGTCTAGGAGGGAGGTGCTGCTATTTTTTGTTCGTGTTTCTGGCGGAGGCGCAGAAGCGGGTTGAGGGGGCGGCGCGATTTCCTTGTGAAGGAATGCGTCAGTCGCCGAGACAGACCCAGCCGGGAATGACAAGTGTTTCCTTGGGCGTAAGCAGCGCAGCTTCCTAATTTAATAATTGCACGTATTATACCAAAATCACCCAGACAATCGATCGCGTATCAGACGTTTGCTGTCTGACGCTGGCAGCGGTCCCAGCAGCTGTCACTTCGTTGTGCCTCCTGCTCCAGTAACTTTTAGTTACCAGGAAACTGGGAGAAGGAACCAATGGAGGGGGGAGGGGGGAAGCCCAAAAAACTATCCTTCAGCTAAACAGGGTGTCTGGATATGTTACATCAAACTTAGATGCAAATAACAGCAATTACAACAAGGTTGCGTATATATAGTTACACTTTCACATGAACCCTCGAATACAAAGTTGTTTTTTCTCTTTAATTAGTCTTTCAACTCCCTCGATGCAACAATATATTACTGAAAATGCTGTTACCTGTAGTATCTAGTAACGTACAAGAATGTTTATCTTAGGTCATACGTGATTCTGTGCTACGACTGATACTCATTTGTGTGTTTAGATCTCAACTGTATATTGGTGGAAATGTATTTAATTTCCTTGATTGTCTGACATAGATATTTGATAACCTATTGTGTATGCAATATGCTGTTTTAACAGTCCTGGAGTCTGAAGCTCTGTTCAGCCACAAAACAGAGAGCAAAGATGACAGGGGGGCAGATTTACACATGCTGCTCACCTTATGTTCCATAATTGTGTTCTGCAGAGACCATGTCAAGGGATAGACCTAGTTTCATTTTCATGCCCATTTAATCTCTGGCTTCTCTGCTGGGACTACCACCAATTTAGCTGGGGTAGTGTTTTATTATGATAATGTGTTTACTGCAAAATGGACAAAATGCTAAGAAAAGCCATTTTACATGCGCCACGAAACAGCAATAGAAAATAGTAGGTCAGGTTAGTATCAACCTGGCCCTGATTTTAGCATGCATCTAGAAGTGAAAAGTTGTATAAACCATTACCATTCCTTGAAAATGACTCCAGTTTGCAGGAGTTAGTTAGTTCAGGATCGTTACGCTTCGTTCAGTTTCTTACAGGGCTTTGGATGAAGATAGTTTAATCATTAGCAGTAAGATGTACTGTTGATCATATGCATGTAAGTCCACAATGTTTAACAGTACTGTTACTTATTTAAAACTTCTTGTCTGTGTATAGGATTTGTATATTTGAGTATCTAGTATGTATCTATTCAGATACAGAAAGTAAGGATACAGTCCTATTAGGATAATAACAAGTATTTGTTTACTGTTTACTTTTCAATGAATCCTGTCTCCATCTTAACAGAGCATATAATCCTTTTTGGGGAATACATCTATGCCTAGTTTCAAACTTTTAAACTAAATTACTTTAACTATAGCATCTATAAAAGAGAATTATATATTTTCCAAAGCATTAAATCACCTCTTGTGTGTGTGTGTGTGTGCGTGCACGCTGAGATAGGCCATTTTCTTCAGATGAGTCACTTTCAGACTAAGGCCAAGTATGAGAACTTCAGCCTCTAAAGTAAAAAGCACTGCCAAGAGATCTAAAATTTCTCTGTATAATGCACTACAGTGATGCTTTCATAAAGTTACCAATATTTTATCTCATATGAACAATTGATCATTCCTGTCAAATTCCCAATAAAGTATCCTTACCATAATAAATACAAATTCCTGTCTATAACTGATGTCCTCCTCCTGTTCATGAACTCTTCAAGGCACCTACTTTATGCATGAGATTATCATAACTTTTTTTAACATGAAATTGTTCTTTGGCAATGTGTATTGCACATTGCCCAATGCATTTATTAATGCAGCTGGATAATAGATGGGTGTGGGAAATTTATAGCAACTGTTGTTCCCATGGAGGATCTACTGTAGTTGCAATGTTAGTTTCAATGTAAGATTTTATTTCGCTTACAGTTTTAGCCATGAAAAATAAAAGTCTAGCCAAAGATTACTGAAACTATAGATAGCTAGACCACAGCTCCTGGAGACATTTTACATAGACAAGATACAACTATCTATACAAATTAAGAAATGCCAAGAATTATCCCAGGGATTTAAAAGTGCTATAAATATCAAGGCAGTATTTAGATTACAGCTACAACAGAGTCCCCAGCAACATTAATTCCCAGAGTTGGTATCCCAGTTACCATATAATTACAGATTAAGTGCACAAAGTACAAAATATAAAGTTACATAATGAGACACTTTCAAGTGAGACTACGCAAGTGATCCCAAAGAAAGTTTAAACAAATTCTTTATACACGGTTTCACATTAGACACCAAGCCTAAACTTCTCTCATTCAAATTTCTATTTTTATATTTGAACAGTGACATTTGTACATATTGCAACAGCATGCAGCTAAATGGAAAGAATAATTGGTGAAACAGCCACATCTATGTTTTTACCTTTAAAGGCTTCAAATGCTCTGAACAATGTGTATGTTGTTCAGAATAACGATGTTTTATTGCTGCTTTCTCCTATTCTTACCTCTACTGTTCGTTATAGTCATGTATTTCAGCTTTTCTAAGAGTTAGATTGAAAGGCCTTCAATATAAGTAGTTTTTCTCATTAAATGTTTAGATAATGACTTGAACAATGGATTTTAACTTGAGTTGAATTGGGGCTTCTGGACATCATTGCAATATAAGTATTAAATGATAATTAGTAGAAATAACTGCGTGAAAGACATGACAATATGCAATCATTTCTCGTAACAAGAGAACATTGAACAAACGTTGAAGTTTTGTTATTTATTTTGGATAGCCCATAACTTAAATATGTCCATGGTTCATGCAAAAATTCTTAATGCAACATTTTCTGAATTGATATGATTCACAACTGGATTACAYCGCTTCCATGCTGATGAAAGTGTGAGTTACATTAACAGAAAACTGGTGTAGTTTAGTGGTGAATAAGGCCTAGAAGCATATTGTTAAAACTTAAGTATGTAGGTTYCTATCTATTGTATGTGAAGGGAAGCTAAGTAAACAGTCTGTACTCAGTTTGACTTTGCAACAATCCCCAATTTACACTGATTAAATATTATGTTACACCACACAAAGATGTTTTCTCTATATTTGGTTCCATTGGTTCCATTTTCAAAAAGTAATCAAATATAGTGATGAACATATATGTATTGTGTGACAAAGATTTGGRGTATTATGCAAGTACCAATAAAAAAACTTTGTAACACCGCAACCTATTTTGTATATGCTGTGTTCCAGAAATGGTTAGGAATGTTTTAGAGTTATTTTTAAATATTTTATTGTGACTTTTTGTTTGTATTTCTCTTCCTTAGTTACCATGGGTGAGCTCCTGAATTCTGAGCGAGGAACACTTGGCACAGCATTCCTCATGATGCAGAAAAGGCACGAAGGTGATATTAAGGCACCTTTACTCTTCCCTGACTTGTACTGCTTTGCTCCTGGACAGTTGCGTTAACACTGACTTTAAGCTATGATGCAGCCTCTTAGCCTAAGAGTCTGTTTTGACAGCTGATGCCAGCACATAAATCTTGTACTAGTCAAAACAAATGGAACGGAATGAAAACTAGAGTCATGCCATGTGAGGACACTGACATCTGTGGATTGTAACCATCAGTCCCTTGCTCATGAGAGCCTGCAGAGCTGCTTCTGGCCACACTGAAGACAGAATTAAACATGAATATGACAGAAAGAGCAAAATACGAAATTGCCCCAAATACACTTTTGCTTAGTATTTTGCCTTTGGTAAGCGTCTCACATCCAAAAAGGGTAACATCTAATGTTGAGGATCTTTGTGTGCAAAAAAGGAATCCTGAAGGAGGATTGTACCAACTTCTAATCAAACCTGAAATAACTTTTCTATAGGAAATCAATTACAATAGCTCTATAGTAGCTCTATAGTAGCTGTATACTAGTTACATTGCTCTTTGAAGGCTGGTAATTATTGCTGCATACTCCTGTAGGAAAAGTATCTCTCCTCTCTCTCCAATGGTAGAAAAGAAGAATTTCTGTGGCAAGTTTATTTAAAATTAATGGTGGTGGATTTTCTAAACTGATGAAACCCGTAAGAATCTCTTCTGAAGTAATGAATTGGTGAATAAATGATGTGGAAATAGACACTGTAAATGTATTGCAATTATCGTTCCAGAAATATTCTATATAGGCACATATTATGATAATAGTACCTATCATGCTAACCATGAATGAATCCATATTTCTGTAATTGGGAAACAAATTTCATTTATTTTACATTTTACAGCTTTCTTATCTCTAGTCTGAGCATTGATATTTCTCACAAGGGGCTAACACTACAATCCAAATCTCTAAGTAGTTTTTATCAACACTGTTGTRTATATGTGCACACATAAAAAATTCATTACTTTTTCATTGTTGGCCTATTCATCTTATTTTCTATCTATTTCTATCTCAATCATGTAAAAATGAGGACTAAAAATGTGTGAATTCCTGGATTCAGTGTTGACTTAATGATATTTAACGTTGAATGTCTTACAGACTGCCATGTTTGGAAACACAGGTCAAACCCCATAGAAGCAAGGAGATCCACACATTCTGGTGAGATGAACTATCCTATTTCTTGACCTGTTAAAYTAATATATTATACTTTAAGTAATTTGATTGGTAGAGAAGCTACCTTGAAACATTTTTAGAAGGGCTTGAAAACAATCTTTTTGATTTTCGTCAGCCTGCAAAATAGGGTTCATGGTAAGAGAGAACTTTACTACGGGGAAAATACTGACTTTTTTCAGAATCCGTTAAAATGTTTGTGGAATTTCTTCATCATAAATGAAATTCAATTTTAACTGTAATTAAACAAGAATCATTATGACTTGCCCTTTCTCTCTTCTTTTCTGAATCTCYAGCTCAGTTTCTTCAGGTATTTTTTCCCTTTCTTTTCGCCACCTGGCAAATATAAACAACATAGTTCTAAGTACTAAGAAATCTTTTTTTAGTATTTACCTTTTCTCTTTTGAACAAAAAAAAATGGAAAACATTGCCCTTGTTTTATAGCATAACTAAAATAATTAAAGATTTTTGCTCATGGTCCTGTGGGGAAAAATGGTTTGAGAGAGTGATTTTTTTAAATCTGAAATAGATTTTTTTTTCAGTTATACCTCTCCTAAGTTCTAACGCATGTGAGCTGCCAAAACAGTAAAACCAAAGTAATATTTTAAATGTTTYCATTCACAGGTATCATCCACTAATTTTCTCCACTGAAAGATATTTTGATACTGTCTTACATGGCAGATATGAGTAATATGCTAGGTCAATAAGGAAATACTGACTTTACAGGCCACAAAGTGCAGGTTTGTTTCCATACCTGCAAACAAGCAAAAATTCTCACCAGGGAGAGTGACTTTGCCAGGTGCCTTGAGAAGAACCCCTTAGCCTAGAGCTGTAAGTAATCTCTATTATGATTTCTGTAAATAAAATATTTTAAATATTTTATTTTATTAAACCGATATTGAGAAAATGCATACGTTCCGAGTGACCATGCTAGAGCAGTATAGCAGAAGTTACAACTGAACATTATGACAGCATCAACTCAACATACTTTCACAACATGTTTCAAAGCATTCCGTTTACACAGTGTACCTTCAAATTAAATAGAAATGCTTTTRGCAAGAAGGTCCCCCTTCATATCTGCACAGAGAAGATTTATGTGAAAAACTTGTTCTTTGCTGCTGGTGAGACAGATCCATTTAAATATAAATATAGGTGGCACAGAATCCCTTCAATTTGTGGGAAAAAAATCAGTGTAAACTATAGTGGCTGTTATGAGGTCCTTAGAGCACTGCTTTTCAGCCTTTGCATGATGGTGAGTCTTTATTGTACTTCCCTCTTTCCTCCCACACCTATTACATTTTCTATAAAAGTAGGAGCAAAAAGTGTTTCACTTTTATCTAACTTATGATTTCGTGTATTTTGAGAGTGTAGTGATGACACTGTGGGTACGATACTCTGATACAGCAAGGTTTGTAGAAGAGGTAGTATCTTTAATTAGACCAACTGATACAACTAGTGAAAACRAACAGGCTTTTAGACTTGACTGAAATTCATTAATCAGGGCTGACAAGTAGATTTTGCTACTCGTGATTGTTCTTGTATAATAAAATTATTTTAAGCAATTAAACCCCTGGAGAGAAAACAGTTGCTAACATGAATGTACAGGGATGAGTCAGCAAGAAAACTGTAAGCTTTAAAAACAATGTTGGTACTGAGTCTATTTTTTTTTTATCTACAATTAAGAATTTAGTTCTCAGTTTTTTTTTTTATTTTTCGTAGATCCCTGTGAGCATATGGGCTGTGCAAGAAAAGGAGTGGATTGTTTTATGAAAAGGTGTTCTCCTAACCTTCACTGTACTGTGTCTGCAATGAGTTATCTGTGCAAGTTCACTGTGACACCTAAAGGTTGATAGTTTCGCACACATCCTTCTCATGCGTGTATTTGATGTGTTTGATGTGCTATATTGCATTTCAAAAAGTGTATGAGCAAGACCCATGGAAATTAATAGTCCTCTGGGCACTTACATTGATTGTTATATATGTTGGTATTTAYGAATTTTGCATTTGCTGTGCTGGCAAGGTTTGATTCTGATGGGTGTTTGTTAATCCACGGAGAATTTGGCAAAACTGGAAGGGTTATTTGAAAACAGAAGTGGAAAAGAATTCTTCCAGGATGTGTAGATGCTGCACTTATTTAACAATTTTCATGTACATACATGTTAGGTGGTATGTAACAGACAGGAGCATACTGTCACTGAGAGTTTCCTTTTTTCACTGGTAGGTTCATAGATTAGTCAGGTGACTAATTCAAATAACTTTCAAGGCAATTCTTTAGATTGGTGAAGTAGGTGTTGCAAGAACAGACGTAGTAGTACATAAGAGTCTGGCTGTGTATTACAGGTTTTTCTAGYGTGTTTTGGATAGCAGCTGATTTGGTGAAGTATATGCTGATTTATGGAGTTTTTTATATATGGTAATTTGTATTGTCTTTTTTTTTGTCCATCACATTATCTAGAAAGATGAGGTTCACGTTCCAGTATAGGAGAGGCAGTAAATACTGAATTTGCAGTGGAAACCAATGGAGAAATTCAGATGAATGTGTATAGGGATGTATATATTTGAGATACTGAGTAGGTTTGGTGGCACCATTTTTTCAAATACCTTCCCATGAGTAGTTCATGTACAGGTTACAAGGGAGACATTTTAGGGTGCTTTTTCAAACTTTGGTTACCCCTTTGCTATTGATTTGCACAGTTCGTTAGGAGCAGTAGCCATCTCCATCTGAAAACTACTGATTTATGGGTATCAACATTCTATTAAAGAAGAGAACAATTTTACTCTTCTTCCATTCTTCCTTCATCATCAACAGAAAACATCCTGAAATCATCCACTGTACAACTATGAAGCTTTTGGAAGAGAAATCCTGAGAGATATGACTATTCTTAAACTACTTATGAAGATATTCACATATTGAAGGATACTATCCTTGTTAGGATATTCATCATTTTAGATCTGCTGAGATATTTTACCATGCTGCCTCTGAAGAAATAGGAAATTGCTAGGTAGGGTTGTGTCCTTTCTGTGACCTATCCATATGAGCTGTTTTGCATGCTATTCAAGGGTGTATTTATGTTTCAATACAATTATTAATAAATGGAGTTCTGGAGATATATATGCATGTATATATGTGTATATATAAACCTGCTAAAGCCTAAATGTGAAATATCATATATTGCTTACACATATTTTTCCCTCCTTTCCCTCTCCTTTTCATCTAAAGCTTTTTACTGCACTTTCTGTCACAACTCTCTCTCCCTCTCTCTCACACACACACATTCTTTTCCTATGAATTTTTTCTTCCTATAATGATGATATGAAGAAGGAAATCACTGAGGGACCATTCTGTATTCTCTCTCCTGTTTATAGGACTATGACAGAAAGAGGAGACAGAATACTGAGGACCTTTCTCTTATTCTGTAGCTGAATGAAGTAGTTCAGGACTGGCCTTCAGAGAAGAAYGCAGGGGTTGAAAGATGAGAAACAGACAGGTAAGCAAAAGAGCTTTGGTCCCAGGTAAAGATGAGTGCTGCCTCGGGAAGAAGAAAGGAAGTTCAGGCAGACCACAGTGGGGTCAGCTGGAGAAGAGGCCAATTCTACCCCATTCAAATATAATGAAGATGCTGCAATAGTTGTTTTACTTTCCTGYGTGTGAACTAGATAAAAAGAGTAGCGAATTCCAGTCATGATGCCTGTATATACAGGCTTCTGGAAATGAAGAGAGAAAAGCAGATGTTAGTGCTCTTGTAAAGGAAGAATCAGCATTCTGAATACTGTGGAGCAATTCCTTAGAAAAGAAATACAAGTAGAARAAGGAAAAGGAGGCTACAAAGTAGGGAGGAGTTGCTGACATTAAGAAAGATGATGAGCAATACCTAAGAAGTAATACTTAAGACCTGTCAGTGACTAGAGAGGAAATGAATGTGAACAGTTAGCACGTATTCTCAAATTAATTTACATCTGGGCAAAGATGAAAAGATAAATGAAAATAGTAATATCAAATAGACCAGAATGATGACCAGCAATTTTCTCAAACCCCTGGGAGAACCACAGAGCAGTTGAAAAGGGGAATACAGAAAATGAAAGAGAGAACTAATTCATGGCACAGCAACTGGGAAAATACAAGCATTTTGCAAAGTCATTCAGTAACACATGGGAAACGCAATCAGAGTGAACAGTGCTAGACAGAAGCTGCCCTGTTTTTGTACTATAATGGCAATCATCATGCAATCYCTTCCTCAACTATGCTGTCTTTCTCCCTTTAGGTAGTTTTTCCTCTTTCAAGAGCAGGAGCAATGGTTCAATAGAAAAGGAGGTGTTGACAAACAAATGAGCAGAAGAAGGGAGAACTCATTAARTCTGTGTGTAAGAAAAGAATACAAAGGAGAGGGAAATCAGTAAATGCAGGGATAAAGAGGGAAGGATAAGGAGAGGAGGGAGGGAGAGGGAGAGGTAATATCCACTGTCAGTCTAGCATTTCACTCCCCCCCCCCCCAAAAAAAAAAAAAAAAACCCAAACCTATGCAAATATCATAATCTACTTAAGAAAATAAATAAATACATAAAACTGACTCTCTGGAACTTCTGGCAAAAGATTTAAATGGAATTTCAGTACTTTCTCATCTTTGGCTTGATACAGATCTGTCAGGGCTCTGTCAGAGCCTTGCAGTTGCTTACAGCCATCTGAAGATTAAAGATTGAATCCATATTAGAGACTTTTTTTTTAAAAAAAGGCTAGAACCTAGATCCACAAAAAGTGTTTTGGCATTTAACTCCATTTCACAGAATCACAGAACAGGTAAGGTTGGAAGGGACCTCTGCAGATCATCTAGTCCCCCCTACTCAAACAGGGTCACCTAGAGCATGTTAGACAGAGTTGCATCCAGGTGGGCTTTGAATATCTCCACAGAAGGAGACTCCACAACCTCTCTGGGCAACCTGTTCCAGTGCTTTTTTGTTTTGGGGGAAGTCAGATTCCTAAAATACCTCTTCTGATGTGAGCTGGATTCCTTGCCCACAGAAAGGATAGTTACAATGGAGGTCCTAGAATGCTGCTAATTTATCCTACTTGATAATTCTCATCACAACTGCAGTAAAAAACAATTGTGTCAATGCCATAGTATAGCAAACATAACTCATTTAAATTAATGATATTTTACTTGAAATTAATAGGCTCTAACTCAGAGTATGCTTTGTTAATTGTCTTTCTTAAAGAATTAAATTGAAATATATATTAATTGTTCTCTGATGCTTAAAATAAATTAGTTAGATGGAGCTCCATATTTCTTCATGCAACTTGCAGCCCTATAGGTGACTGAAGTATTGAACATACTATAAAAATATTTGTATGTATATAGATTTTAGAGAGAGATAGGTTTTCATGTTTGTATATCTTTCGTAATTCTCCTTACTTGAAAACTGAATAACAAATTGAGTTTCGTTCATGTGTGCCTTACTATCTGATTATTTAAATTTTAAACACAGAAAATAAATATTTATTTAAAGCAGCATTTATTTGTTGGGTGTTTTTAAAGAAAACAGTATGGAAATATTCCTCTCTGTTCTAAATTTTGCAAAAGATGGTTTGTTTTTTAAAGAACATTTTCATAAATACTGAAGCTGRCAGTGTAAGCTTTTTTAAAAGAATATCTTTTTGAACAAGGCTACTAATGCTATGTAGGTGACWAAATTGTAAAATCCATCTTCAATGCATACTCTGCTCTGAAAAACTGCTATTTGTTAATCTTTGYGGATAAAAATACTGAAAAAGTGGATGTGACACTGTAGTTAAAAAAAAAAAAAAAAAGTTCCCTGAAATGGTCTATGTTTGTTTTATGTTTCCCATTTTCACTCATTTCCACTGATGTGAATTTATATAATATTAAATCTAAGTTAAAATGAGTTCTTGTGTTTTTCTGGGAAACCACACAGAAATCCTGTCCTGTTTCCCTGTCCCACACACTGATATCTTTTGCATAGATTTCAGATTTCAGTTACAAATGCATCAAGTAAACACAGCAGTGAAAAAATTAGCTTGATTCAATCACACATAAATATAGCTTTTCTCCTTCATGTTTCTACTATAAGCAACTATTTTTTTTTCCCAAATGGGCTGTCTTAATGTAAAGAAACACAAGAAAAAAACTTCCTATCTGTGTATTTCTAGAATATACAAAACTAGCTTGWGTTTCTAAGATTACCTGTTCTCTGAGGTCAATCTTCTGTTTATTCATCTGCAATATAGACTGTTATATTGAAAAAAAAGAGAAAGAGAAAGCTTTATATGTGTCAAGGGGATATGAAAAAATGGTTACTGCTTCATAGCAGTTCAACAGTGCAGGGATAGAGAAGCAAAGGCAGAAGTTTAAAAGCTACCAGTTCCGGTAAACACACAGGAACAGAGCTCAAAGATGAACTTTTATTGTAAGCCTCTAAAAAAAACAACCCAAACATTCTAAAAATGACAGCCAGATCTTATTAGGAAACAATTATCTGTCTGACTCAGGCAGCTTCATAAGRGAAAGGTCACAGGCTAGCCTGTTCTCTGACCACCACAAAATGATAAGATTCTCTTATTTTCCAAAATTCYAGTTAAAATATTAGCAGTTAGGAAATATGATCTCTAATTACATTAGTCTTCATCCAGTACACTCAAACCCAGAATGCCTTCAACTATCATTAACATAGCTTTTTATGTCAAAGATGAAATTTAAAGAGTTTCACTGTAAGTTTTCCAGATCTTAAGATTTTGTTTCCAGAGAGGTATGCTGGATWTTTTCATTCAGCCCATGCTCCTGAGGTTCTCAGCAGCACCCATTAGTGCTGGGAACTTCCTGCTGCTTTAGACCTCAAATTAAATTAAGAATTTTAGTAATAAGAATSTATGCAATAAATAATAAGACTCTCTAAACCCTATTTGGAAGGAGATAGACTCATTTAAATCTCTTATTTAGAATGGATGTTTAGATTGTAAAGAACTGATTTTCTTTAAAGTAAGAAGGAGAATGAATGTGCATTTTTATGTTAATAAAGCTACATCTAGTAAGGTAAAGTATAATTACATTTGTTTAGAGTTCTTTTGTGTGCTACATTTTGACTAATGTACTGCATAATCATTCAGAGGTTAGRGATACTAAATGATAAGCTAAAAAGTAGAGTCAACTCATCTATTCCATTYGTTTTGTTACCCAAGATTTAGCACTATTTTATCCAATAAAATATTTTTCTAGATGCATATTGCATATTTTAGCAATATTTTGCATGAAGAAATTCCAAAATAAGTACTTTCACACAGGTTGATATGTAGGTTTATGGCATATATATTAATGCAACTTGTCTAATATGGTAAGAACAGGTATTCCTTTTTTGATCATTAGAAGAAAGCAAGCAGAGCAAACACTTMAGTTGTTCTGTAATTACAAGTAATCTAATTTCTTAGGTTATTTCAAAAGAACTGTACAGGAAAGTGGATGCARTTCTGTTCCAGCTCTGAAGTCTATACAGTAGCAGTTCCATGCACCACTTGTGGAAAATGCTGCAAGGAATATCATTATTCCTTACAACTAYGGCACTATCACAGATTTCAAAGAGATACTAGAATATTTTTCTTGCTTCATTAAAATACTAAAAGTTGACTTACAAATATATTTTAATATATACTGACTTCTCTTAGCCTKCAGTTCAGGAAGGACTGAAGTACTAAGCTAAACGGTTATCATCACTTTTATCATTCTTCTGTCATTACATGCTGAGAACTATTTTTTTCCTAAACCATTTTTCTTTTTTATTAATTGCTAAGTGTCATTGTATAGTTTCCACTTACCTCCACCAATGATGCTGCACTTAGCCTTCAAGAAAAATAAGAGACWTTTGCAGAAGCCTTAGAAATTAAGCAAAGCACAGTAAAGGGGGATACCACAAGGATTACAGGCCGCATTTTAACCATATTCCACGTGAACACTGCTTACACGTGCAACTAATTGTACAAACAGATGAAAACCTCAGATGAATTTTTGCGTAGTTAAAGTTCTCCTTCATCTCAGTCTTGCGTCTTCCTTGATTTTTGAGATATGCTTAATATTACTAACATATTTTGTTGTTTTTGGAGAAAAAGACCTTGTCAAAAGCCTGCATAAAACGTAAGCTTAAATAAGCAAATAGCCGATCAGATAAGCAGGATAGTGTGCATCTAATTCAAGTGGACTGAACTCAGTAGCTGAACAGTTTTTCTCGAGTTCATAGAATTCTTAGGCATTTGGATTTTTTTCAGAAGGAGGATATGAATTTTACAAAAATCAAATTGGTAAACATATTTTTATAGATGTCTCTTTTWAAAATACTCCTACATGTTTTTTGCTGCCTTAAGTTACTAAACATTACTGGTGTAGCAAATTATTGAAAGAAATCTCTATTGCATGTACACGCACTAGATTACTTCAGAAATATATTTTGAACTTGTTTTTATTTGATAGCCAACAATAATAGCTTATAAAATTCCCACTGGACTTYGATCATGACAGTTTTAACATTACATAAGTGTTCGGATCTAAAAATCTTCCATTTTTAAATCACTTGTATCATTAAAATAACTAAGGCTTTTCTCCCAGTGCTCAAATGTAATTTTCCAAGCAGAGAGGTTTTAGTAAGTGGACTGAAAACAAAAAGGGCTGGCAGTAAGGYATGTTTAGACCAAAACACTATATAGAATTGTCAGACAAATATGTAGGGTAATTTAAGATTCAGTGTTAATACCATACATAACAACAGTTTGGAAAAGACAAAAGGAAAGTTCATGCCAGCAGTTTATCCYGTCATACAGAATCAAATAGTTCAGAATCAAATCCCATGCAAATAGTTCAATAATCAGCATATTGAGGCAAGACTCTAAAACTRTATGTGCTATATCAGAAAATCTGGCAGAAAGACTTGGCTAGAGCAGCAGAATGCATACTTTCTTCTCTACAGATTCAGTTCACAAAGCCAAAAGCATCTGTGAAAACAGGCACTTCTGCTATCCTCCAACACAGGCTGCCTTTATGCAAATACAGTTGTAACTGGGATGAGAAAAGCAGCCTCCCGATTCCAAAACTAAAGGAAGGTAGCGGTATTACTGGGAGATGACAGCAGCTGACCCAGAACGTCGATCACGTTGCTGGAATTCAGCAGGCAGCCCCGTCCGGCCGTGGGCACGGCCTGTGAGTCAGTGCCACTGAGCSTTCAGCAGCGCCGGCGTCACGAGGTAAGCAAAGCAACAGGCGTTTCCAGCCCACTCAACCCAGGCTCTGAGGCTTGCGCTTTGGCCCTGCTTAGCAGCACACAAGTGACATTTATTCTTGTTGTCAACCAATGGACAATGACCAAGCTGTAAAACAACCTAGGGGGATGCTGATGTGTGGCAGTTGCTCTGCTGGAGCCCAACATATGCAGCAATAGGCTAATGGCAATAGCATGATTTGCATATCTATAAAATCTCTCCTAGGAGCAAGGTTATTTTTAAGGCAGTCTAGATATTGTATATTTCTGATTTTAATCCACTGTGAATTTCCTATAGGCAAACCACAAGCATCAGGAAAAAAAAAATAATGGAATTAATTGAATTGAAATCCATTTCCAGGTATTTAAATGGAAGGAGGGAGTTCCTTACTTCGTAACATTCAGAGATAGCTATTAACCATCAGTATGGCTCTGCTTTCACTCATCTTCATTGTCTGCCTATGTTTTGCTGTAAATGAAAGTCCTGCTAACAAGCTAAATGATCCAGCAATGCAGTACTAAAGAGCTGGGCTAAAATGGATTATTATTTTATTTCACTAGGTAGCATGGATGTTCTTTTTCAGTATGATGAATACTGTGAGCATAGATCCAGTTCTACAAACACCTTCAAAGTGTTTTTTCCACAGCTTATATTCTTAACACACAAGCTTCAAACAAACCCATCTACGATCAGGTCATTTTCTCCCCCCTCCTTTTTCAAGGCTGTGCTACGTATTCCTGACAGCTTCTGCACACAGCCACTGTTTTACTCAGAAATCAGTGTCTAGAGCTGAGATGAAGCACTCTGTGACCAGGTCAGGCCACAGAGTCCTTTAAGGAATAACTGGAGGGACACATAGCCAAAGCTTCCACATCATTTACTGAACTTAAATCTGACATATGACCAAACCTTACAGTCTCCACCACATACTGAGTGCACATCTGGCCATACGATGGGGGCAGTTCCGTTTGGTCCCAACACGAGGTCACAAAGCAGTGCATGTTCTCCCCACACACATCAGGCCACCAGGATGGTACCCTGTCACATGGTGTCCACACAAGTTCATTTGCCACATTCTGGGGGCCAGGAGGGGAGCAGTTTAGTTGAGGCCCTTGCTAACCTTGATAGCTCTGTCACAGCACAGAAATGCTGCTAAGGTGTGAGGGAAGTGCATGGGAAGGAGCAGGACGGAAGCCAGATCCTACGGGTGTCCCCATATCCAAAGACATGCATCGTTGCAGTGCATCACTTGCTCCGGTATGTTAGCAACAGCCAAAGCCTCAGAGATGCCAATGTGTTGCTCCATCCTCAGCAGACCCTAAAAAATACAGAGGCTGCAGGTATATCTGGGAATACTGTAAGGAAGAAAGACATAGGCCTGTTGGGAAAGGTGGCGAAGGGGAAGCAATAGGGGAGGACAGTCCCTACTGCAAGAGAAGCTGGGGAAAAGCTGACRGGTGGATTCTTGTTGGAGATCAGCTGAAGACTCAGTTGAGTTCTGGATTTTTTTGTCTTTCTCTAGGGTTTGTCTGCGACTTTTTCTCTCCCTTACACAGTTCCTTATTTTGGCCTGCCTTCATCTAGTACTGCTTGTGTTTAAAACGATCCTTCATGTAGACAGGTCGTAAATGTCAGAAAAGAGTTTATAATAGAAATTCTGAGACTAGCCTAAGTGCTCGACGAAGAAAACTGCTTTGCAAGACTGTATTCACACAGCCCTTTGTAAGAAATCTATCCCATTAAAACTCTTGTTTATAGAAGATCCACCTGTTCTGGCTCTCGATGGCATCTAGGACGTCAGCAGATCTGTTCATGAGAACAAACTACTGCTCCTAGTGCCTTTAAGCAGAAGAGTTCAGCATGGCAACACTGTGTATTTAAGTACTAGGACATTTGCACTTTCATGGAACAAGTTATTTTAATTATGAAGGCACTCATAACGTCCTGGGAGCTATTAAAAATAAAGACATGTCTGTAATATAACTTTCAAACAGCCTCACAATTGAGATRTGATTGTATCTGTACAATCACGGTGGCTTTTTCAAACAGAAGCACCTTTACGCTTTACCATCAGAGGTAGAGGAGTTTTRTTTGTTTGTTTAACTAAGTAGACACRCAATTTAAAATCTAAATGTTTCACAGTTTCAGATAGTTTATCTAACTTAGTTTTTGGGTGGCCTGTTGTTGTCAAAATCTCTCAATCTTGTTGCAGAGTGAAAGGATAATCTTGTTAATGCACTGATCTGGGATTCAGAAGCTCTGAACTCTGCATCCCAGTCTGTCATAGACCATTTGCAACACAGGAAAACAGTAATCCCTGCAGTTTTGGATTGTATACAATCTGGGACAGGGAACCTCCCTTATTTAGTATTTGTAGCACAGCAGCACTTAATATGCCATCGTAATACAAACAGTAAAAACTGTAGTAAAACAGCTAACCTGTCAAAGCTGTTGAACTCCTCTTGGTCATGTGCCAGTATCTGATGAAACACTGCAGGAAGCATGACTGACAGAAACAGCTTGGTTCCCCAGCATGGGGCTAAGCTGCAGCAGCAAATCAAGCTCAGCCACAGCTTCTGTCAGTGGTGCTGTCTGGTGGCCACCCTGATGCGATCAGTAGAGTGTGACTGGCCTTGGGGGACAGGAATAGCAGTACCTTTAGTTTTTGGAACATCAGAGAAACAAGTCACGCAGAATTGCCGGCTGACATCAAAGTTCCCATCCTGCTCCCTTCCTCACTTCTGAGGGCCACAGACAAACCACAAATTGCATACACCTAGCAGAGAAACAACAGGAGATAAATCAAACAAAAAGGCAGTTCAGCTTGATAAACTGGGTAAGTTTCCATACTTGCAGGCTCACAATATCTAACCATTTTGATAACAGCTTACCAGCAGAAGTGCAAAAATATGGTCTTTCACTTTTTCTTCAGCCATTCAAAACTCCCCAGCCTGCCACAGCCCTTGCATGGAGTTTGGCATTCCACCTCGCTTGCAAAAAGCTTTTACTGCTGCACTTCAGGGGTGATTAAGGACACAACCTGGCTGTGTTTTGCTGTTTTCTTCCATGTAAGCCAGTCTCAGGTATAAGAAGAAAAATACTTTGCCAGTTTGTCCTGCCAAAAAGAACAGGTGGTTGCACAGTTTCCTCTAAAAGGTATAAAAGCCACACATCCAAGGAGGCAAGAAGGAAAGAAATACAATTCTATGAGGACAAACTCAAGGGCAGAAGCAGCTCAGGAGAATGTTTTTGTCATCAGCACAATACCGCTCCAGGGCCTTATTACTGAAGTTACAAATCAAGGCAAATGCAAACATGGGAATCATATTTCAGTCAGATACAAGCTACAGGGGGGCAGAACAGGGTCTCACTCATTTGTGATTAGTCTTAATAGCRTTGATTGGTTTGTTTCTGCAAAGTGAACTTAAACGTTACTGCCAATATAAAGAAATGGTTCTCTGAAGATCTAAAAGCATTTGCACCATACRCTAATAGTCCTACCTTCTCCCATGCCCTCAACCCCACATGCTTTTCTTCATCAGCAAAACAAATCCTTATTTGCTTTTCATACTGTTCCCCACTCCCTCCTGCTTCACCACGATTTTCCTTCAGTCTTGTCTTTACTTCTGTTTAATGAGCTCCACTTTCAATTCCAGAGATTTAGAATTAAGTCAGATTATTAAATATTCTGCACATAAATAATGTTAAGTGTCAGACAACCACATCAACCATCCAATTCCCTGACACAATAGTCCATAAACTTGTTTTGTTAGATRCCATATCTTCAGACAGGAAATGTTTGCCTGCTCACAGAATATAACTGAAAATTAACATAGCTCAGTTGGTTAGAGCATTGTGCTGCTAATGCCAAGGTTGCGGGTTCAATCCCCCTGTGGGGCTATGCTGAG
>NW_028186945.1:2369533-2428529 GCF_003343005.1 Rhea americana | reverse complement strand
GAAGGCTGCCTGGAGCTCCGTGGCCTAAACCCCTGCAAGCGCAGCCCTGTTTACAATTTCAGACACGCCTGAAGCGTCGGTCGGAGGCGGGTTTTTTCTTTTTTTTTTTTTTCTTTTCCCCCCAGAGCTCGCCTAGCCGACGGGCCCGAGAGCCAGGAAGCGGCAGCGCCGTTGTTCTCGGCCCAAGAAGCTGCAGAAAGAAACAGTTGCTGAGTCAGACGGACTTTCCCGGGGGCTCCGGCCGCCGCGGGGCCTCCGAAGACCTGCCAGCTCCCCCGAGTGCAACCGGGGGCTCGAGAGCGGCCCAAACAGCTCTTCAAGAGGGAACCTCAGCTTTAGCATAGGTTCCCGACGTTTGACGCTAGCTCTGTGGCAAGGAAATCTCTCGAGTGTTATAAGAAGCGTAGGTGCCGCCTGCACAACAGCTTTGCACCCTCAGCCGCCACCGCGGCAGCCGCCACGGGCGCCGAGCAGCTCTGCTGAATGCCGCGGTACCTGCTCCTGTTGCCATGGAAATGGACACTGGCGAAAGCAGGATAGGAGCTTTAAAGTAATTACCAATATAATCAGATTTTTACCCTTTGGGAACACTGGCTTCCCCCAAGCCTCCCAAGTAGTGAAACCTGCCAATTCAGACTCATCAATATTGCAATTAGTGTCTAAAGAGGCATGAGCCAACACGATCAATGTGGGAAYGACACGAGAAAGGAAAGCCCTGCGGGAGCCGGGAAGCGCTGGATTCCCGGGGCCGCCTTCACTCGCTACTAAAAAGGGCCTCTCCTCCTTCGCTCCAGCCACTGCTCCAGTTTCACCCTTAATTAATTCAGAGTCCACAGAAAGGGCACAAACGTGCGGAGAGGCTCCCGGTGACGGCTCAGTAACGTTTGCAGAAGGAACTGAAGCGGGGGAAGGGGAAAGATCTCATTATAGCAACRAATCTCAAGCTGCTAGGAAGAAACCTAAACAGACATGCTGTCCAGCAGCCATTCCGGGAAATCTAAGTAATTCTTAGTACGCTGCAACTGTCTGAATGAAAAGCCTCAGCTGATGAAATCCTCGTCCGAGTGGCACTACACAGCCATTACGCAGGACGAATCTTTCATCCAGGCAAGAAGCACATCAGTTGGTACATTTTGATCTGCATCAGTTTCTGCAACGTTTCAAAAACCTAATCAAAGGTCTCCCACGCTTCCCAGCAACCTTTACCTATGTAGGATTTAAAAGGGAATTTTAATTTCTGGTACATACTTCCACACTGTTAAAAACATTGTGGGCTTCTTGTATTCAGGTTGGATATGGCACTCACCTTCAGCGACCAGTAAATTGTTTGTCCTCGTAATCATTACTGCTTTCAAACAACATTAACATTTGGCTGGATACAGCCAGAAAGGTAAGTGCTATAGTCAGTCAGCAGAAAGGAGACGCACTTAAAAAAGTCAGGGCAAAATATTATGCATAGTTTTGTAGCAGAGCTCTTCATTCACTAGYGGATTTTAACAGTCTCTAAATACTGAAACATGCAATGAAGAACCCATGGATATTAATTTCCCCTGTTTAGCTATGCTTTCAGAGCCTCATGAAATCTTAGCAACTGTGGGCTACATAAACACAGGGCAAGACAATAGAGCTGAGCTCCAGGCAGAGCTATCTGAAACGACACTGTGTTCCTGGAGAGGTCCTGTATAAGCGAACAGTCCCACTTGCTACCATGTAAATCCCCTCCTACCTTCTCCCTTTGGAGCGTCTTGCTACTTACGTGTTGTCGCACAGCCTAGCAAATAAGCACAGCAGAGCAAATAAGGCTCTGTCCCCGTCAAAGGGTAACAAGGCTCAGCAGCACTAGGTGGCTTCTCACTTTACTAGCCATTAAAAAGAAAAAAAAACAACAAAAAAAAAAACAAAAAAAAACTTTAACTTATGTATTGTTATACTACTGTTTCTCATGCATCAGGATTTTCAAGACTCCTTAACATGACAAGCAATTTTCTAAGGGAGCTAGAACATCACCTCTGTTACTTACTCAGTGCGAGAATTTCTCTCAGAGGCACTGAAATCCAAAGGGTTCATTTTATTCATTATTGTTGCTATTCTTTGCAGAAATACAGTTGAAAGGAAAGATTGTATCATCCAGAAGCATTTGTCATAGCCTGTCTCCCTAGCTGCTGTTGCTGCTAAGTGTTTTCAAATCAGTGTGAGGGTTAGGCTAACTTCTTCCATTCAGGGCAAAACACGGCCGTGGGTGGAACACTTCTCTGCTTTCATGATGACAAGGCACCTAGCAGGCTGGACAGCTTCCTTCCAACAGAGAGTCCTGGAGACATCTGCACACTTGAGACACACACATTTTATCATGGCTAGTTTCAGAGAAGGCTGAGACTTTTTCCCCACAAAGGTAAGCAGTGCAAGAGTTGTGAAGACCTCCAAGCAGAGGGTGTTGTCATGCCACATGACTCCAGAAGGAGGTACTGTAGATCTTGGGGACTGTTTTGCTCCTACATTCAGCTTAAACAATTGCTAAAGGACTGTATCTACAATGTAAGCGCTGAGAAGTTTCCAAAATCCCTGGGCTCCATATCTGCTACCCTGAGCCCTCCTGACTACTACTCCTTCCCCAGAAAAAGAGGATAGCCGAAGTACTCAGTAATAGCTTTACTTTCTTCAAAGTCTACCACCAAATTTCTTCAATAACATCATTCACTTTAAAAATTTAAACACATACAAAAAACATACACTGATTTTTTCATTAACCAAGTAACTGTCTTCGGCAGTAAGAGGGTCACAGTTGACACAGAGGTTGCTGCAACCATGGCGTATTTTGTAAGCCAGCAGAGCTACACCAGACTGAGTTCCAAGGCAAGCACTCAAAGAGCTAGGAGGTGCTATAATTAAGGTACATAAGGTTAGGAGGCACATAATTACATTCAACCATAATTACACCCACTGGTGCATGTGCCTTATGATATAGTCTTCAATTACATGACCACCTCCTTTCTTCTTTTCCCTATGGGATCTTTGCCTATGTCAGGACTGTCCTCATGGCACAGTGCTGCAGAATTTCCCAAGCTGCCATTTAACATGTTGTTTAGGACACTGGAAAGAGCAGTAACATTTGCACTGCACTCTGTCCAGGACAGTAGCCTTTGTGTGAAACCAGGCTGGAGACAGAGAAGTCTGAGGCATGACAAGTCTTAAGGTTCACAACTTAAAATGTTCTTATGCAGATTTACAAAAATTTACAGATTTGCATGTCTAGCTTGCATATTATTAAAGCCTGTATTATACACCTCTGCTGATATACAGTATCTATGAACTGCTTTCTGAACTATAGGATAGAAAGCCACCTACTGGAACTTTTTTTTTTTTTTTTTTTTTTAACAGAAAAGGATTTATCCAGCTTCTATTTTTGAACAAAATTCTCACTGACTTAAACAAGAGAAGGATCATGTCTCTGGTACCTCTGCTATCCCAGCAAAGCATTGTTCATTTCAGCCAAGTCAGCAGAAAGAACACTGCAGAGTTACATTTCACCTATTTTTCAATTCATACCACAAATATATGCACACAACATGACAGACTGAGAGGCTATTCCTGTTGCTTACACAGAAAAAATGAGTTGTTTTTTCAGAAATACCTGGCAAAGTTTTGTGTGCATACTGTAGATCAGAATGGAGCACTCATCTTTTACAGACACTCATATGTCAGCATCATGAAGTAATAATATTTATATTGTGAGMAGCTAATAGCAATCTTTCAGAATTGTTTCTTATTAACATTCCCACACTTTTGAAGCATGGTAGAATTATATTTTCAGTGATGCTTCTGAAATAACTAACGCAATGACAACACACAAAGATAGTAATAATCTTAGGCTGTTTGTCTGAAGCAAGTGTAAATAATCTATATAACAATTATACTGGTGATACTAAAACAAAATTCCAGATGAAAATTAACCTAAGTCTGATTTTTAAAAAGACACCACTTAATTATAAATTTCTCTATCATATTACACTAGACAACTACTAAATCATGGGACTGGTCTACAGTATAAGTGTACTTGAAAATTCAAGAAGATTAAGTTAACTAGGAGAAGGGTGTGAAGATCCTGTTTTGATTTACATGGCAGTATAAGTATATTGCTTCTGAAATCTAAAGAAATTAAAAAAAAATCCAAATATGCATCTATCAAACAAATATACTGTACACAAAAGGAGGTACAGACTTCCTTAGTAAGTCCAAAGAGACCACAGATTTCAGAATTAATTGTTTGTTAATTTGCTATGACCAACTTGGAAATGATTCTGTAAAATGACTCAGTGAGAATACTTGTGTCCCTGCTGTAAACCACTTGGCATGGCCTTCTTATTCAGTACCACAAGTTCCATCAATAAAATCTCAGCAAGATTATTGGCAGCAGGAATGGAACTATTTCTACCCTCATTTAATCACACTGGACAACACAGATCTGTTATGACTCAATGCCTCGAAACTGGAGAAGGTTATCTGATATATTTCATTACAGTAGGATAAATAAGATTAAAGATCTTATTATATATCTGGAAACAAAACAAGTGTTTTAATAAAGTGGTATTCCCTTCCTCTGCTCTCCCATAGCAATAAATATTTTTAACCTCAATCTTGTATTTATATTCTGTTCATAGACACACACAACTATAAGTTTTGTAACTAATATCTCACTCTGCTTTTAATATCTCGTTCTGCATTATGCAGTTCATACTGCTGGTAGCATCTTTTCATGTTTCTACTTTTAAAAGTTAAACATCATATCACAGTGATAAAATCACACTCAGTCAATCAGATTTTACTACCAAGGATTAACTATATCACCTCTAAAGCTGCAGATTACCCACTTTAGTGCTTACTCCTATAATTACTACTCACTCAAGTGTCACTTTGCTTTTAGTCTCAACACATCTTGCAATGAAGCACGCACTGTGATCATTCGGAAGCTGCTTTCCTGCCTTTAGAATTAAAATGTGATGCTCCTTTCGTAGTGTGCGCCATCTACATTTGCATCTGTCAGCCTGACAGCCCTTTTTGTACATCTCCAAGTACTGCACGTAGACAAGAAACCACATGGATATGTGACACACAGATTTCTTGCAGCAGCAGCCTGGTCAGTATTTGCTCTCACCAACAGCTGTCAACTCTGGCTTTGTGGGTTTGTTTCTGGGAGATAGTTTAGGCTTCTTCATTCAATCCTGAGCACAGACTTGGCTGAAATAACTGTCTTGACAGTTTTCTTAACTGAGAAACAGCATCTAGAGACCTTTTAGGTTTTTGTTTTACAGCAGCATTGATAGTGCAGGCTTCCAAGGCTAGTTGAGAACTAATGCTTATCAGTTAAATAATATAGTTGCTAAAGTAAATCTAGCCCTTCTACAAAACAGAGTATATTCCCCTTCTAAAGTTAACCACTAATTTACCTTAGTGGACACTTAAATATTTGATTACTCTCATAGTTCATAATTTCTGTCCATGCAAGCTAACTAGACAGTTCAGGTAACATAGCTCCATTGCTTTTCAGCAGAGCTGTGTCAGTGTATCCCAGGTAGAGATCATCCCATACAATAGCCACCTGAAAACACACCTGATACATATTTAATTAAACCTTAACAGTATGTCTGACCATTCTTTTTATAGTCTGCTGCTTTTTAAGGGTAATTCTGTGAGCATTTCAATTAAAATTTTAATAATTTTCTCCACTAATATTTCACTGAAAAGTCTTAGAGAACCTACAGCTGACTAAATTCTTAAAAAAAAAAAAAAAAAGTCATGAAGATTGTTTTGCTGAGTTGAAATACAGAGCTTCAATTAAAAATATATGCCAAAATTAAAAATGCTAAGCATTTTAACCAGTAGCAACTCTGACTGCCAAACCATACCAAGAAACTCTTTCCCCTATCTGCTCTTACAAATTATACTCTTACAAGTTACTCTCTACATGCAGTAAATTACAGGTTGGGCTCGCAGACCTGCCTGCCATTTAGGTGGCCCAATACTTCCTACTGTAATAACCTGTTTTCAATTGCTTTTAAATTTGCCAAATTGTAACCATTTGATCTGAAATTCTCCATGCCAGACGTATTTCCCAGGCTGGTTTCGAGGAAATGAGGAAAATGTCAACTGAACTATTCTGGATACTTCTGAAATCAAAGCAAGTTATTATTTTATTTCAATAATTAAATATATTTAGTATCCGTGTTTTAGAGCAAAGATCTGAAATCTAGCAAAGTGCATTTTGTTTTGAAAATGTCCTTTTTGCAATTCTCATGAAAATACACCTACATTTATCCAGGTTTTATGCCTCCGAAAACATGCAAGTCACACATCTTCAGTAGCAACTTGCTGCAATTATATACCTGAAAGTTTCTGAAATCCCTTGAAACGCTCGAGTCTCCCACAGATTTTACAGTTGGCTCAACTGCAAATGAGCCATTTCTCCCAAGTAACTGTGTTCCCTCCAGGCCACAACCACAGGGTTGAAGCTGGGCAACCTATAATAACAGCTGCTAACCAGTTCAGGCTACAGCAAGATAAACCAGCAGAACTCAAAAAGTGCAGCTTGTCCCTCACGTGGCCTCAGCGACCCATTTCCYGGCAACAGATAAGGTGGCGGGAGGCCGCTACCCGATTCAAACGCAGAGGGAACAAACTGCAAGGGAACTAATTGAACAATTTTTCTAGATCTTAAATCTAAAACACAAATAGATTGTGAGCTACAATAAGTTGTTGTACATAAATCAGTGTTGTAGAAAAGATTATCCAGATAGTATCTCATTATTTCCTTCATGTTCTCAATGGACTTTGCACATATAATTAAAAACAAAATGTACTCTGTGCCCTGAGTTTCATAATGTAATTTAATCATCGTGTCCCTGTGAAATGTATTTGAAACAGATATTATTTCTTTCCATGCCAGGGACATTTTTTTTTTCCAGAACTGCCGATGTTTTACTCCCTTTGCATGGGGGTCACCAGCACCTAAGATCTGTGGAACTAATAGTGTCTGCAATGCCCAGCCTAAAGGACCCCAACTCTCTTAACCTAAGGCTCATCAGTTGCTTTATTATAAGAAAATTCAGTGCCAAAAGCAACATTAACRAATTACAAGGCTTAGAAATTAAGGCTCTTTAATCAGCAGAGCATTTGCTCAAGGCCTTGTTGTGTAGGGGTGGACCTGAACGCATGTTGGTGTGTGTGCTGAATCAGGCAGAGAGTATGCAGAGTAAATCATGCTYTTCATAGCAATTCCTTTTTGGCCATTTCAGTCACCGAATTGTTTTAGTCAGTATCAAAGAATCTGAAATATTGCTGCTTCCCCACATGAAAATTACCCAAAGTTTTATATGCCTGTGTGTTTAATAAATACTAAATACTGACCCTTAATTTATATACATACACTTAATTCATAATTATTATACAATGCCCAATATGTATGGCACAAGAAGGTAGGCATTCTTGCTTATGTTTGCAACTTGTAGCAAGCAAGGAAAGACTCATTGCTTGACACCTGTCAAAATATTCACTTTCTCAAGGTCTCATTTTTCTTACATTTAAAAAGAGATACTGTTATGCATTTTGTAAAATGCTTTCAGATAAAAATTGGTCAGTGAGAGGGAGATTAAAATTTTTATAGTGTCAGGCAAGTTACTGTAGCTTAATTTTCCAGCTTCTTTAACAGCAGCTGTCATTGAGCTCAATAGTTACTCATTCTCTAAAAAATCATTTTTACTTAAATAACTAACCTTGGGCTCTGTATTTTAACGTAAATTGTAAAACTGTAGCCATAAAATACTGTTAATAAATCACAGCTTACACATATAGGAGTTATACTTTGTGTCTGAGAATAAAAAATAAATCAGCTGGTTATTTAGACCACCCTCTCTTTTACTGACAGCAGAATGAACACAGTACTTACAAACACCAAACACATTTCAAGGTGGAAGAAGCCACAGTGTCAGTAAATAAGCTCCATCGAGGCAAAACCGCTACCAGAATACCAGGCATTGCCAGTACCAGTGAGATGACATGACAGGAACATGTAACTTTCATGCTCAACCTGCATTTGTAGTTTGAGATTGATTCCTTAATGACGATCTGACTACAAGTAAATACAGAAATCTTACTTTAAACTACTCTCCATTCTGAAGGCTCTTTTAGATGTTTTGAAGACATACCAAAGGACTCATGTTTCAAAGGTGTGCTGTTGCTGACACAAAGGTATCAATTTGCAATCCATGCACAGAAACAGTTTGCAAACACAGAAGGAACCTTTTAAGAATTCTTAGCCTGAACTCATGATATTATCCAATTATTGATAAAACCATGTATAACCCCCCAAGTCTAATTAAAGGTCAAGAGCAAGATCATACTCTCTCATACTTTCTTTCAAAACAAAGCAGTTCATTTTCATTAAATCTATATAAGAGAAGTCTTTTATTTTCTTGGAGATAGTATCGATTTGTATCCCTGACATACAGCAGTTTCACAAATAAAGTCATTATTTATCGTATATAACAAACCGCAAAACCTCCCTAAAATTTTTCCTTTGAAGATAAATAGCCTAAATCAGAAAACAGAAAAAGCCAATAGAAAATGTGTAATGCCTCACAATTAGGTATCATGATGCTGAGCTTCTGGGATAAAAACCTGAGTGAGACACTAGAGATAATGATAGAGAAATTTATCCTCATATACCTAAAATTTTCATTCTGAAAACTCGCATTCTGCAAAAATTTCATAAATCCTTTACTTTTTGTTAAATTCTAACTCTTTACCATAATGCTTCTGAACAAACCCCAAAGAGACCTCTTCTTCATGAGGCCAGCAGTATCTTTACACTTTTAGCGCAGCTTTCCCTTTTAGTAAAATGAGTGTATCATATCATTAAATGAGAGGAATATACAATTAGCACCTGAAACATCTTTGGTTATCTTGAGGAAATCATCTAGAAAGTATCACTTCTGCCATAATAATATAAAAGTGGAGAAACATTTGTCTGCAGAGCTAYTCTTTTACCTATTCAGGATTAGCTATCACCCGACAAGATTTGGGCACCAACAAGAAACAGCATTCCTTCCGCTGCGGAACAAATCCGTCTCTTGGAGCCTAGTAAGGTATCTTCTAGTTTCTGGGTGCTCAGGAAGATAATACACGACAGAGCAAAGGTAATCACCCTCAGTCCAACCCGGGCAAGGCCTGGTTTTATTAACGTTTCATGCAGTATCTGGCTTTATAAAACTGATTGTATTTCAGATCTCCTGCCAGATTTTGGCTGCATTTTGGAGGYTGAACCATGGCTGGCTTTTAGCAAATAAAGGGCTTAGTAAAAGAATAGGGAGAAACATAAATCACTTGATTCTTTGCCAAATGCATTCGCCTAAGTTTAAAGCATGTGTTTCAGATAATGCAATGACTGGATTTCTGGAGAGTGAAGCACTTTAATGGACAGGAAAAGAGAGCAGGAGGGAGAAGACCAGTTTTTGGTCTGGTAGTGACCAAAATCTGCAAGTATTAGCTCTGCAAAAAGACATAATCTGTTAGAGCCTAGCTGAAGTCTGGAAATAAGAATAGGTCAACTCAATGAATAAAACACAACTAACCTTGCCTAGTTAAAGAAGCTATTTTTAACAATAACTTGGGAATATTACTTACCACCTTCTATGTTTCCTTTTCTCTTTGAATTGACTGGCCTCTGCCTCCGGCTGACAATCTCCTACTAAAGAGCCTTTTAATATATAATGACAATACCTAGAGACTATAATTAAGTCATCACAGAATCTTTTTTTCTTTTTTTGTTAAGCTGAAAAGATAGAGCTTTTCAAGTCTCTCTTTGAATGTTGTTTTCTCCAGCTCTCAATAAGTTCTGTGGCTTTGGATCAAACAGAAGGTTGATCTGAATAGTATCCCATCTCCAACAGCAACTAAAAGCAGATGCCTAAGAGAAGCAAACAAATAGAGCTAGTGTATGTGATATTTCCTTCTGTACTCTTCTAATCACTCTCTACTTTTGGTGAACTTCCTGAAGTGGGGGGAGTATTTAGTTACCCCCTATGGATTTCTTTTCTAAGCCTGGAGCTTCTCGAGTCTTATTCTGAAAACACGTAAACTTGTAGCATCTACAGCAGCCTTGGTAAAGATTTCCACAGGCTAATCATATGCTACCTACAGAGCCACCTACAAACTCCTAACTACTTTCACTTAAAAATATGAACACCAAAACCACACGCAATTGCTGTGCCCATTTTACCACGCTATTCACAGAAGTCGTATCAATAACCTGCTCTTATGCAATAGGCTTGCACTCATCCATCATGAGACTGTTTTAATCATTTTTCCCACAGTCTCATAACAATTCACATCAAGTTGACTACTATAACCAGCCTTCAGATACTTTCAAAAGTCTGTACTTTTTGGAATAGTCCACCAAGCTGTAATCATGGCCTATATTTTTAGTTACCAGATGTGTAACTTTGTTCATGTTACAGAAATTTTTAGATTTAATCCCTCAAGCTCTCAAAAAATAYAGAGAATTCTGTGTGACTGCTTTTCTGGGTTATTTGCAGATTTCATCACCAGTGATGTTACATTACTTTCATATCTTTGAGCAAAGTACTGAATCTGCCAGGTCTTCTACTGATCCCTGAGGATCACTGTAGACCATGTAGACTCTGTTCAATGATAATTTTACACTAACAAGTACTCTCTGAGAACAGTTAGCTAGTTCTTAATCCATTAAACATTCTCTATTGATACCATATAGTGTTATTTTGAAAGAAAACATATAGCACTAAGCCAAATGGCCCTTACATCAACTTTTCTACATTCACTTTTGTCAGGCTTGTAATGACCATAAGTGATTAAATCAGACTTGTCCGACCAAACTCATTTTCCATAAAACTACTTACACTGAATTAATTATGCTCATCATTTATCAGCAGAACAATATTTATTTTCCCACTGATTTGCTGAAGACCGATTTCAGTCTCTCTGACCAACAGTCAGCCACTTTTTCAATACTGAAATCATTAGTAGTTTTACAACTGTGGCATATACCTGGTATCTCAAAATTAACAGCAGTGAGGAAAAAAAAAACCCTACCAATTCTTTTAGGTTTGTAGAGTGCAAGTTATCCAATCCTACTAATTTAAAACTGTTTATTCTTAGTAGATATTGCTTAATATCCTCCTCACTTCATAATGGACTGGAAAGTACCCGATTTTCTCATATGATATGATTACATCATGCTGCTTCTTTCTAAATGCAGAAGAGAAATCATAAATGAAAAATTCTTTTTTGTCACTAACAATATTAGCATCTCCAATTAGTACAGAATCTGTAAGACAAATGGGATTTCCTTGATTCTTACTATATTAACTTCTACATCTTATTGACCATAAATGTTTCGTTCTTAGATTTTTTCTTGATGCCCTTATTTTTTATCTTTTCCCGACACATTACAATTCCTAATTTTATATCTGTTTCCTACTCCTGACCCCATTTCTGTTTCATTTACTTCTAATGCTGTTTTACTCATGAACAGATTGGTTCTTAGGCAGAACTGTTCTCTTTTTATGTTGTGAAAGTGTGAATTTTTTGGCCATTTAATTTCTAAAGTCCTACTACTTCTCATTCACATTTTTAATTCCAATTAATTTTATTCATTGGCCTCTTTAGCAATGATATATTTGGCCCTTTTAATCCATTGGCAGCATAGTGCGAGTAAGTATTGGTTTAGTCTGTTCTGTTAATCAATACTGAACAAAATTAGGTCACGATTATTGGTTTCTAGGCAACCACCAACTTCCAGTCCTGTAATTAATTCATCTTTATCTCTCCTAATTAGGTCTAAAATAGATTATTTGTTGCTTGGTGCCATTTCTTCATCTACACTTTTTACAATTGCCAATGATGATTATATATATGGGACTGTCAGTACCATAAACCRAACTTTTCCCGTAGTATCATATTTTTTCTTTCCACAATGGGAAAATATTACTTAACATACACTCATGAAGTAAATGATGGCGGAATAAGAAACAATATTCAGATGCCAGAAAGAAGCAGAAGTATTCAAGCAATATTTTGTGCATAATCTCATATTCCTTGACATGTTAATGAAATGATAAGGATCTATAACTATCCAGAGATAAATATAACCATCTGTTGTTTTTAATTTGTAAAATAATAAAAAGCATTCAGTAGCTTTTCATAAATCAGCATGCACAGAGCCAGTCATTTTCCCTGCTATTTTTAAGTGAYCTTCACCCTAAGCCTTCTACAGCCATTGTAAAAATACCCTACTCCAACTTCATCCTTCCACCTCCTSCTTTACTCTTTTGACATGAGCTACCACATAACCTTACTCCTGACAGCCAGCCCCTCTAATTTGTCCAGTCATTGACTCAGTTCTCCACACCTCCAGACATGCAACTCCCACTCACCACATCTCCAGTTGCCAGCTGTCCTCACCACTCCCTGTACGACCAATTCTACGCTTCTGGAGATTCCTGGAGGGGTTTTCCATTCAATTCAACTACTACCTACTATGTCTAAATGCATTTGGAAATGGTTTCATTTTTCAGAGAGGAAGCAGAGATCCTGACCTTGTGATTCAGCTCTTCTTGCAGTAATCTTACTTCTCCCACACCAAATGACTGCAAACATTAGAATTATTTTCTGTCTGATCTATTAAAACAGAGTTTAATACAATTGTGTGACAAACAAAATCAGCAGTTAGCTGACCCTGATTAATTAAAATGAGCAAAATTTTGGGCTTCAGCCCCCTCCCCAAAGTGCATGTTATATTACACACTAATATACAACAGCACTATTTGTACAGGAAAACAAATTGTAATAGCATTAGAAGCTCAAGTATCAGAGTAAATATTCCATTTGATCTCTACAAACATGGACTCTAAGCCTTACAGTTCCCTTTACKGAGTCAGCATATAAACTGTGAGTCTCCAAGGCTCAGAGATGTTGAAAACTTTCTTCAGTTACAACGAAATTTAAACATTTCCTTCAGCCTTTTTAGCATTCAGGTTTGGCCATATGGCTTGCAAGTAATCCAGAAGCAGCCTACATGCTGGACCTACATCAAATGACCAGCAGCATTTCTGCTGCAGGAAAATATGAATCCTAAATACAATGTAATTATAAAGAAATAATATATTAGTAACTYGAGAAGGCAACAGTTTGCTACAGAGTAAGATCACAAATTAAAACAACTTTTTCATTTCTTTATTACAGTGAACATATAGTTAGGTGGGAATCAATACAAGTTTTAGAAGCTTTGAATTTAAATTGAAGCATAGTTTTAGAAACTCTGAAATAGGCTGCTTTTGCCAGGTACCTACCTTTTCGTGTGTTTGAACAAATATGATTGTTTCTGTGCAGTGTCAAGGCAATTAACTCGTTTCTAAAACATTTATGATCATGTTTCCCTGTTTTCTTGGGGGAYTTTATTTCACTGCCTTGGAACAGTGTCCGAATAAGCTTGTTTCCTATACAGACAAGGTTCTTGCCTACAATGGAAAGTTTCACTGCAAGAACAGAAAAGATGTCTTTAGCTAGGTTATCATTTTCATTCCAAGATCAGGTCTTTGCAATAAGGAATGAGAACTTGAACTTAACTCATAGGCTTGAAGAAGCTGATATAAAAATGAGCAGCCAAGTTTGATATATTACTGCATTAGATATTTCAGAAGCACCTCACAACTCTGCCCATTAACCTTCTGTTTTTAGTGCAGTTTTAGGCATAAATGATCCGACTGAGTTACTGYCCGATGCAGACTAAAGGAGCTGGCTTCAAAAAAAAACTAATTGTAAAAAATCCTATTCTTTTTGACAAGTATAGATTGCAACACATTTGTGGGGCACAACATGGTTTACATTTCTCTTCTCCCTGCACACAAGCACATCTAGCTCATGAAAACACAAGTCTACACATTCATGTAGGTATTTTCACATATGTATAATAGTGGGCATTCTCCTGCAATTTCTCTTTGTTACAATTTACTACATAATATGCATACTSTAAAGAGCAAGAAAATAAAGAGCCAGTCAATTAAATTACAATCATTACTGTCCTACGTCTAACTTTTAAATATTATCATGACATATTTTTGTTTACAATTACTACATTTGCAATTTAGCCTAAACTAAGACTTCTTGTTTATGCAGAGAAACGTCTCCCTCATGTGGAAATCTGCCTAGTAACTGTGAAAGAAATAATACCATTTGCTTCTTGATAAACCTTCCATTGCTTAGATTTGAAGACTGATTTCTGGAAAGTATCACTTAGCAGCTTTTTGCAACATTTTAGTTCATCAAAACTACCATCACAGTGTGAATAGAAAAAAAAAAAAAAAAACTTGATCAGACACGATCACAATAATTTAAATAGCTGTTCAGAAAGAAAGAAAGCAAAATACTTCAAAACCCAGTCAGAATGTAATGGAAATTAATGTATGCAAAATTCACAGAGAATTAGAATTCACCTATCTGCTGTGATAAAACTAAATAGTTTATATATTTTGGCTATAGACTTTTATGTTTCCTTACGTTTGTAACCAGTGTAATTAAAAAGTAAGTCCTGTCAAATTTTCCATTTTGAAACAAAAATACAAGTAGAAACAAATATAATTCTTTTCTTTTTTTTTTTCAGTTGAAATGCTTTAAAGAAAAAAAAGTTTCAACTTAAGATTCACAGGGTATTTTTTTTCCCCTGAAACATGGAAATTCGACCTCAAGTGAATGCTTTCGGTTTTCTTCTGCTAGAAAGAGGAAGTAGTCTTTTGAGTTGACCAGGCATATTTTCTTAYTTTGTGGTTGAACCAACAAATAAAATATCAGTAATATTTACAGCCATGGGTGAATGTCTCAGAAATGCTAATTAGTAAACAAATTAAAGTTTTGTTCATATGAATGTTGTAATCTCAAAACCAGACATAACATCTAAAGACAAAAATAGCAGTGCACTTGGATTAGCAGTTTTATTCAGGATGTAGAACTGGCTCATWAGACATTTTCCCTGATGTTTCAGAAAAGCTGCAAAATAATTCCTGGGTTACTTTCACACTCAAACAGCTGAAATCATGAAACTTCTGAAGCTTTTTTTGTGACACCTCTGCATACCACACTGGATAGGACCTGTAAAAATTCTGAACTGACTTTTACCAATCACACAGAGGACGTATTCATCTTCTTTTCTTTATATGTATGTGTGTGYGTGCGCCTGCATGTTTTTTTTCTTCCAAAATATTTAACAAACCAACTAAAATCATTATAATTGTTCAGGTAGGACTTGTTAGCAATTGCCATCGTTAGTATAATTTGGAAAACAAACATCTGACTAGTGATCATCAACAAAAAGTAAAAAAGTAGTAGAACTGCCAGGCTCATAGATTTTGCCTGTTCCTCCTGAATGAAGAAAAGTTCACATTAGTCTTAGTTTTTAGTCACATAGTATAATTTCATAAACAGTACAATAATTTAACATGCATCATAACAAAATATAAGGGTATCACACAAGTATCTCAGCTGTAAACCTGTTTGGAAGAAGGCTCTCAGTCTTGAAATCTGTCAGGAAGCTAGACTGAGCCGAAATCACAATGAAAGCAAACATACCATCTCTCCCGCACACACAYTTGTGAGCCATCAATACCATAGAAGAATACAGAATAAAAATGCATCTGTTTCTTTTATTGCTGGTAGTGCTCCCTTCCCTCCTCCCCCTCAAGTTTAAAATTTGATCACAAGACATAGTTTAAATGTGTCTATTAAAAGAGATACAGGGCAGCAAACCTCCATATTGATTAATATTATTTCATAACAATTCACAAATAAATCACCATCTAAACTTCTCAGCTGGTGTATATCTCAGATTTTTTTTCCAATGTGTTGAGTTTTGTTAGCCCTTTGCAATTAAAAAGTCACATTATTAATACAAATTAAAAAAATCAAAATGTGACCCAAGTGACCTAGAATGATACATGTTAAGGTGTGAAATACACTGACATTTCCAGCTTATTTCATAATCAGATGCCATTACAAAGGAACCATCATTTTACTGAACACACAATCCCTTACTCAATAGGAAAGCTCTCTGGCTTGGTTTACGCCCCAAGAAATTTTGAAGCATATCCATCCCATCCAATGATCCTCCAGGTTTCAAAATAAGGTTTCTGTATTTCATCCCCGCCTGATAAAAGGTAAACAGAATGTTAGTATTTCTTATCTTGCAAATTGCCTTTTCTCTGTATTAATTATATATTTAAAAACCTACAAAAGATAAAACAGCTTCTCTCCTTCTAGATTTACCTAAAATCAAATGCAGAATATACCACAAGTGTAACTTAGATCTGTTGGAAGGCTTAAGACAGCAGAAATTTAATGTATTCTCTAAGAGGAATCCTTTTTCTTGGTTCTACATAGTTTTAGAAGTTATAATCACACAATGTGCCCAGCTTCTGGCAGATGTTCCAGGTGTAGCTCACATACACAGTCTCCACATAATCTTCAGTAATGCATTATCCCCTTTAACTGAYGGTCAGTAAAAGGGAAGCTAACATCCATACACTCTTAATAATTTCATACTTTCTCTATTCTCTCTTTGGACAACAGATGACAGTTCTTCTRTCTACAGTACTGTGGAATAATAAGGCACATATACACATATTATACACATAAACACATCGTACTTCCCTATTAAAGTATCTTAAAGTAATGGAAACTCAATTCATATTTTATATTTTCAGGAAGAAACATTACTTCAGAAGGAATGAATGTCTTTAAGAAGAATGAATCAAGAGCTTCTGAGACAACAGTAAAATATGAGGGCTTTCTTAACAAGAAGTCATACTTCAGAGAATGCACCTTAAGTATTTTGGGCCTCTGAGTCATGAAAATATCATTTTGCAGGCAGAAATCCTATATACTTTTATTTTTTACATTAAAGAAAAGAAGGTTCTTCCTTTTAGTCATTGCATATATGCACATATACTTCCTCCAACTCAAAGCTATGAGATTAAAGGACTACACAGCTTCCTGATAGCTGTACTGCAAAACAAGCATAGGTCCTTTTCACTAATGGACTTCAAAAACTAAATTGTCAGTTGCATCATCACAATGAACAGCTGGAAAAACTGAAAGGAAACAAAAATCACTCAAGTGTTGCTTATATTTTGCTGATTGTGTTAGTTGCCTGAACATTAGCACAAACGAAAAAGTTGTTCCTTTTAATTATCTGAGTAAAACGGAATCTTTGGTGTTGGTAAAACAAATCTTTCTCTACAGRGACAGCGTATGAACCAGTTCTAGGGAGACCAGAGAAAACTTCGGACTTGTATTGAGGAGTTCGATAGTTACGGAAGTTATAGAGTTAAGTGTTTGCTGAAGAACTGTTACAGAGGCAGTCTCGAACTAGTTTTACGTCTGTTGCTCAAAACAGGAAGAGAGGTTTAATTCTAACAGGAAGAGGTAAGCCAAATTTCTAAAAACCCTAGTCATGATACCGTAACTGTTTTCCTTTCCTGCTGTTCTGAAAACTAGTCTAAATCTAAATAAAATGAAATATGAATAGAGAAAACATACCKGTATCTAGTAATTTTTTTTAATAAGAAATTACTTGTGCCATCATAGTGGTATCTAATATTTGTTTATAAAACAATCTGTCCCATCTTGGGGAACTCTATTACGCTTATAGGTAAAAGATGACTGATTTGAGAAGATTGTATTGCTCTGAACAGGGAGTTACATGAGCACCCAAGCGGGCACGTGCACACGCACCTGTCTGTGAGACAGACAGATACACAAATATATACATTGCATACACACTAAAACAACCATTTTTCTTCCTCACTTCTTAGCCGAGACAGCAGGYTTCACATTAAAAGAGGCGCTAACAGTCTTTTAGTTGAAATACAKTAAATATCCCTTGCTCCTAGCATAATTAAATTATTCTCAAAGCCCCCTGTAGAAAGAAAACAAAAGCCTACAGAAAAATCAGAATAAAGGGCACTTCAATCCTTAGGGAGAAGTAAAGGTCACAGAGAAATTCTGGAAAACGCAGCTTAGGGTTTTGACTACACAATTATTCTGAGTTTTGAGTAAAGGGAGTAAAGATAACAGGAAAAAGGTCTGTGATGACACTGGAGGGGTGTGTGCATATATGTGTGTGTGCACACACATGCCAGAACAGAAAAGCGACACAAAGTCCCATAGTCCCAGCACCAGCACCCTACTCCATCTCTCCCAACTGCAAGCAGTTCAAAAGATATTAAGTCTAACTCCTCTCAAAATACTTCTTTTAACATTCATATCAACAGCATTTTTTCTTAAAAGTTATTTTACTCTTATTTAACTTGCCATTTCTTCTTCTCTTCTCTGGGACTAACACTCCCAAAATTACTGTGATACAATAGTTTAGTCTAACAAGCAAGGGTCTTTACCCTCACATGTACCTGTCATGAATCCCTCAAACTTCAAAATTAACCTTGATCTCCAAACGTTTTGCCACCTCTACTCAAACTCTTCAGTTTACTTCCTTCCTCCTAAAATCCCTTTTCCCACAACTCTCATTGGCCTAATCACTACCTCAGTTATCTGGCCCCTACCCCATCGCCTCATGGGACTCTGTCCAGGTCAAGGTTTAATTTTATTGTGTTTCTAGCAGTTCTGGTTGCTGTGATAAAGAAAGAGAGGAATGAAAACAAATTCCAAGAGAGGAACAGGGAAGTCAAGCACTTTCTACTCTTGCCTCTACTTCTTCCTATTTAAAGTTACTGGATAGAGAGAAGGAAGAGCTAGTGCTGGCTGCTGAGCTCCAGAAGACAGGTGAGTGGGACAGGAACCCCAGAAGATCTATCCCATGATAGAGCTGCAGCATCCCTAACCACAGGTCTAATACTATCATCTCTGAAAAACAAAAAAGATCACCAGAACTGGTAGGGCTATTAACTACACCACTAACTGACCTTCCCTTCTGCTGGGGTAAGAGAAGTCAAAGGATTACATGGAGGTAAAAAGACCAGTAAATCTAGAACCCAACACTAATTCAAACTTTGAAACTCATTTGGGAGAAAAATTGGAGACGGAAAAAAAAGCGGGGTATAAATACGTACACTTGAGGTATTATTATAATAGAGCACTACTATCATACAGCTTTCACAGCAGAATAACATGCATCCACTCTCGCAGTAGAAGAGTGTGGTTCTCAGCACAAAATTAAAGGCGGCAGCAYTGGTAAATGTAACACAGAAAATATGTATTAAGAGTCATGAAATAATTGTTAATATTTGACCTTATGTACAAATTACATGAAAATCCAAATGCTCTTAGAAATTTCCAGCAATAAAGCAATAAAGTTACTTATACATCATCTTTGTTCTGCTGAATTTCGGAGATGCAGTAGAAGTATTTGAGACATTAAACCTATGGATCATGCTGATTGCAATAGATCTGGTTTTAGAGATAAACTGCAACTGAATTTTTACATAAAAATTACTCAGCACCTACCTTTGGATTCATTATTCCCTCTTGTTTAAAGCAGCTATAGAAAATGTCCATGGAAAACACTTCACTCCACAGGTATCCATAGTACTGGCCATCATAACCACCTGCCAGATGCCCAAAAGTAGCTGGCATGCTTGTTCCTTAAAAAGTATATTAACATTAATGTGTTTAAATCAAACACTGTAATTTATTTAATGAATATAGTTCTTCAGCTATAGAAAAAATTAATAATGCATCTGTGCCAACTAATCTGAAACATCTAACAAAAGGGTCTGTGTATGCCTCTAGAAGCATCAATTATACTCCACTGCCTGTAAAGAAAAGCCAGTTTCCCATTTTATGCCAATTATACATCTGACAAAGATGTGAAGAACATATAATGTAGACCTTATGGTATCCATGTCAAATCATTCCAAAATATAATCTGCAAAAGGTTACATTTTACATTTACTTTCATCTTCCTTAGGATAAAGAGATCATTAAGATCATCCCAAGTTTCAAAGTAATTATTTCAGGTTCATGAACTAGAGTCTTCTATGAAAACTTTCTTTTTCCCCCTTACGGTAAGCATTTCTGGAAAAGTAATGTTCAATCAAAGCACTTGGACATGCCATACAAAAGTTTTATGGTAACATACCTGGGGTTGCAGGTATTCCTAGAATCTCCATGCAGTTTTTGGCATATTCATTTGCCGGGTCAACAGATGGCTTTGTATGGAGTGCTTGATCAACCTTGCTCAAAACAATCTGACGGAGAGTTAAAAGACCTAGTTGGGTAACAGCATTCAATTAATTACCATCAAAGTAAGTTTCTTTAGCACCTTCTATTCAAAGATCTCAACTCATATCCTGAATTATTAGAATTTTAATTGCAGAAAAACACTTGGAGCTGTGTTATTAATCTCTTTTGAATTCTTCAGTTACAAAAATATAGGAGAGGGTATACTTTTAATAAAGAAATTACCATTGCAAGCTCCATTTTACATTATTTTCCTTGTGGATTAAAATCAAATTAAAAATAGGCACTTTAAAATAAAATTTCAGTATTTAAAATTATGCTCTCAGTTGTCCTCATTTTCAGTATAACATTTAATTCAGGGCTTACACAGACAGTGGTAATGTATCTACTGCTATTACCTGAGACACTTCAAAAAGCAGCAACTACTGCTGCTGCTGYTGCTGCTTTAGGCTCTGCTTTTTGAAGAGGCTACAAGATACAAACCTTTGTCCAGAAAAGATGCTTATGCAGCTACAATGCCTGTACAAGCCAGCAAGAACAGGCACTTCTTATTTCAGGACAAGGAAGCAGAACGAAGCAAACACCTGTGGGCTGACGAGATGAACTGTACCATAAACGGGTAAGACTGAGTTTGAGAGTCTTGACCACAGGGTCAGAGGAGTGAGAGTGACAGAATAATAATGGGATGAGGGGAAATGGCATGGRATTACAGAGCTGGTATGGAGATACAGGTAAGTTGGCATGAGATATGGAAAGAAAACGGAATTAGACTGTAGCACTGTATCTAGCTACAGGAAGGTGGGAAAYACGGACTTAGCGTTCTGCTTTGAGAAGTTAAGGGATTTATGAGCAGTTATGCATGCTCAGTAAACTTGCAAACAACTTCCCTGTCTGTGAAGTGTCACAGGCAAATCAAATGTAGAAGGCACATGCTGAAAATCTGATGCTTATGTAYTAATGCACAGTGTCTGCCCTGGGCTACCAGAAAACCAGAAAGATTGGGAGAGGAAAGAAGGAAAGAAAAGTCACATGCTCACACAGAGAGAAACACAAAAGTATGTTAGCCCTGTGGATAGCCCGGAAAACCAGGCCTGCTACCATTTCTGGACATGGCAGTATTTGTCATCACAGCCTTTACTAATGGTTGTACCCAGGCTAATAAATCCAGGAATTATTCATCCAATGAACCTATTTTATTGTAGTGCATGCTTAATTCTTCATGGCACGGACAGTGGTAAYATACACCCAGAAAAAGTATAATTGGCCTGTTAAGTTCTACAAAGAATATTATCTAGACCATTTCCTACAATTTTTATCTATATATACATATAGATTTACACTGTGGGAGGAAGAGGGGAGAAAGATACCTGTATTAGCCAGTCTAGAGGCAGCAAGTTTCTCAAGGAGAGTGTCTGCAATGTGGCTCTCATCTTTATAATGTCTTGACATTTGTTGTAGTGGTTCTTTTTCCCATACCCAGTTCTCAAACATTTGTGAAGGTACCTCTACAAAGTCTGTTTCCACATTAGTGCCACTAAACCTAGCAAAATCAGTCTAAAAGAGAAAAATCATTGTATGAAATGAAAATAGAATAGGATTTTTAGCAGAATATAAACTTTCAGATGCCAAAACTTCAGTGTTAATCACAGTAGAAGGAATCATTTCAATAGGTCAACAGTATGAAAAAAAACTGAACTTTGAAAGAAAAGAGGGCATAAATTCAGATAGTTAGGCTATTACCAAACAACAAAATGGATTTTTCAGTCATTTAGTGCATTCTCTATTAGTGTGAAATGATACTTCTGTTTTTCTTAATAATAATCCTTTCACCTCTTAGGTGAAAGCTATACAGCAAGATGAATGTTTTAGTGCAGTTTTATGACAATGCTATAAATTGTTACAGAATTTTGTTATATTACAGCTGGGAAGTAATGGTGATAGAAATGGCTATAATAAAAGACAGGAGAGGTGCAAGTGTGTCTTGGCTTCCAAATATAACCATCTACCCATCCATAACTGCACTGTGCTAACCATAAATATTAAGACATTCAGGTACTTGAACAGCTCCCCTTCCCTAATGCTATGAACAGATCTCTGCCTTGCCCTAGTACCTCACTTTCAAGCAGCTCCCACTACCTCACAAGGAGCACCATTCTCCAGAAGCTGACCTTCATGTGCTGCTCACACATTCTCCTCCAGTTAGATCCCCCCCATTCCCTGGAGAACCTGTCCTTAAATGTCAAGTTTTAAGATGTTCAAAAAGCCGGGGGGGGGAGGGGGGAGAGAAACAAGACACTCTTTTGCAATAAGACACTGTTTTGCACACACTAAACCAAGAGAGGCCAAGATGTTCTTCTGTGGGCAGGGAAGTTATTTGCAGGTGTGTTTATTAGTCCATTATATGATTTACATGAAATAGAGCAGCACCAAGCACGGCAGTTACACGCACAGAGACCACTTCAGCAGTGAGACAGGCAGTTGAAAGCAGGCCTCCCCGACCTATGAGCAACTCCACAGCAAGCGAAGAAATATGTAAGTTATCAGAGGTCATGGCTGGGCTGCCCTGAAGATGCTCTGCAGCACGTGCACATCTTCATTGGTTACCTAAATTCAGTGGTCAATTTTGCATGAAAGCTGAATGTGTCACATTTACCAGGAGAAGCTCTGAACTCTGAGCTCTGAACTGACCGTCTTGGGATGAAGATGATCAAATTATCATTACATTTCTACCTTGGAAATAATGCAGTTATATAAAATCTACCTTTTTGCTCTGAAATGTGATTGAGTATTGTTTGTTTAATTCTAAATTTAACATAGGACTTCCACGTCACGATTTCTTCACCCTTCAGTCTCAATGCCTAGAACCCAGGTCAAGAATTAAAATCTATTAAGTGCTGTATCTCCTCCTCCAAATTGTGATTTGGTACTTATTTATAAAGGAGATCACAGCAACACCACACAAAGGCTGGATTTGTGGATAATAATGCAAATTTACAGTTTTGGTGAAGGAATATTGAAACTCGTCTCCCTCTCTGGAGCATAAAATAGTCATTAGGCYTATAATAAATTTATCATCATCTGGCAGATTCAATCTTAAATGCAAGTAAAAATGAAAACAGGAAGTTTCACACTTTTTTGAGGTCTTGATGTGAAATCTGCAGCCTAGCTTCAGTTCTTTACTGCTGACAGTGAATATCCCAAGTGCCAGATGGGAGAGCAGAAAATAAGATAGCTCAGGCAAGACCTGTTTTATGTTTTTGATATTCAGAATGGTAACTCAAAAGGAGTACTAAATGCCAAAATGCTGGAGGTGAAGGCATAACTATCTGGATTCACAAATCGTTTGCATTCCTGCAGATAGCAGCCTTTGTTTGGTTGTTTTTTTGCTTCTGCCAAGTACCCAGCATGTGACTAGGAACAGCAAGAAGCCTTCCAACAGCTGTAACAGGAGCCACCACTGAGCTCCTTCTTTACTTTATACAGGGACCATACTGTGACCTAGTCACAGGTATTCTGAAATACAAATGCAAAATGATACGCTCTTATGAAACTTTTTCAGAAGCTGTATTCACTGCTATAGTTTTAAATGAAAATTAAAAAATAAAAGCAGGTTTTCACTTTGAAGAAGTGTTTTGTTGTTCTTTCACGTCGAAGAACAACAAAAAACCCTCACACATCCTTTACTGAAATTAGAAACTACCAAAATAGACTTACACCTTGCTTTGAATCATTGGGGAAAGAAATAGGTCTTACACTGGGATAGAAACATCACTAACCTGTGCACATATCTGATGCATTACATGACCAAATTCATGGAAGTAAGTCTTCACTTCATCATGTCGCAGCAATGATGGGCGATCTGATGCTGGYTGTGTAAAGTTGGTTACCAGAGCAGCCACAGACATCATTCTGCTGCCATCAGACAGAAGGCAGCCAGGCTGGAGACCAAAGCATGCTGCATGTCCATACTTCCCCTCTCTATGTAAGAAAATATACCAGAAACTATCTTTAAACAATAGGTCTGCTCCCCAGAATAAGAAGCCTATTCAAGGACAGGGATGATGAGTCAGAGTATCTTTACAGGTTTACATGAAGAAATGAAACCTTTTCATTAGAATGATCACATAGCACGCTAAGAACATACAGGGGAAAACAGTATTTAAATCACATCAGTTCAAGACTGACAGTAGCATTTACAATCATCTGATTTTTCATTTAGATACCACAAGTATATACACTTCCGAAATCAATTCTATTTTTAAACTACTCATGAACGCTGTAACAGGAAGGACTGGGTTCTGTTCTCAAGCAGTAGCTTTTCTTTCATTACAGCACATAAAAGAATGCAGTTTACTGCATTTTCAGTGACCTCTGATCATCTTCGTAGCCCTACGCTGGACTCTTTCCAGTAGTTTCATGTCTCTCTTGTACTGCAGAGCYCAGAACTGGACACAGTACTTCAGATGTGGCCTCATCAGGGCTTAGTAGAGGGGCAGGATCACCTCCCTCAACCCGCTGGCAACACTCTTCCTAATGCACCCCAGGGATACCACTGGCCTTCTTGGCTAACTTGGCTAATGCTTGCTCATAGTCAGCTTGGTGTTCACCAGGACTGCCAGGTCCTTCTCCACAGAGCTGCTTTCCAGCAGCTCAACCTCTAACCTGTACTGCTGCATGGAGTTATTCATTCCTAGGACCTATGAGGGAGGAGCTCATGAAGTTCCTCTCCACCCACCTCTCCAACCTGTCCAGGTCTCTCTGAATGGCAATACAGCTTTCTGGTGTGTCAGCCAACTCCTCCCAGCTTGGTATCATCAGCAAACTTGCTGAGGGTGTACTCTGTCCCTTCATCTAGGTCAYTGATGAAGAAGTTGAACAGGATGGGACCCAGTACTGACCCCTGGAGGACACCGTTAGCTACAGGCCTCCAACTCAACTGCACCACTGATCACAACCCTCTGAGCTCCGCCCTTCAGCCATTTCTCAAACTGTTCTCAATCACCTCACTGTCCACTCATCTGACCCACACTTCCTGAGCTTACCTATGAGGATGTTATGGGAGACAGTGTCAGAAGTCTGGCTGAAGTCAAGGTGGACAACATCCACTGCTCTCCCCTCATTTACCCAGCCAGTCATTCCATCCTAGAAGGCTATCAGATTGGTTAAGCAGGATTTCCCCTTGGTGAGTCCATACTGATGACTCCTGATCACTTTCTTTTCCTCCACATGCTTAGAGATGGTGTTCAGGATGAGCTGTTCCACCACCTTTCCAGAGATGGAGGTGAGGCTGACTGGCCTGTAATTTCCTGAACCCTCCTTCTTGCCCTTTTTGAAGACTGGAGTGACACTGGCTTTCTTCCAGTCCTCAGGCACCTCTCCTGTTCTCTGTGACCTTTCAAAGATGATRGAGAGCGGCCTAGCGATAATATCCACCAGATCCCTTAGTACTCGAGGGTGCATCCCATCGGGGCCAATGAGTCTGTGGGTGTCAGGTTTGCCTAAATGATCTCTAACCCGACCCTCCTCAACCAAAGGAAAGTCTTCCTTTCTCCAGACTGTCTCTCTCGTCTCCAGGGTGTGGGATTCCTGASGGCTGGCCTTAGCCGTAAAGACCGAGGGAAAGAAGACATTCAGCAACTGCCTTCTCTGTATCCTTTGTCACCAGGGCGCCCACCCCATTCAGTAGCGGGCCCGCATTTTCCCTGGTCTTCCTTTTGCTATTGATGTATTTGAGGAAGCCCTTCCTATTGTCCTTGACATCTCTTGCCAGATTTAATTCCATATGGGCCTTAGCGTTCCTCGTCACATCCCTTCATACTCTGACAGCGTTCCTATGTTCTATCCAAGTGGCCGGTCCCTTTTTCTATATTTTGTGTGCTTCCTTCTTCTGTTTGAGTTTGGCCAGGAGCTCCTTGCTCATCCGTGCAGGTCTCCTGCCCCCTTTGCTGGACTTTTCACTCATAGGGATGCACTGCTCTTGAGCTTGGAGGAAGTCTTGCTTGAATATTAACCAGYTCTCCTRGACTCCCCCTCCTTCTAGGGCCCTAACCCATGGGATTCCTCCAAGTAGTTCCCTGAAGAGGCCAAAGTTTGCTCTCCTGAAGTCCAGGGTTGCGATCYTGCTTATTGTCCTGCTTCCTCCTTGTAGGATCCTGAAYTCCACTATCTCATAGTCACTGCAGCCAAGGCTGTCCCCAGCTTTCACATCTCCAACTAGTCCTCTGTTTGTTAGTTCAAGGTCTAGCAGCACACCTCTCCTCGTTGGCTCCTCCACCACTTATGTCAAAAAGTTATCAATCAGTCTCCAGACTGTTTGTACCTGCGTGTGTTGTCTTTCCAGCAGATGTCAGGGTGGTTGAAGTCCCCCAGGAGAACCAGGGCCTGTGATCCTGAGGTTGCTTTCTGCTGTCTGTAGAAGGCCTCAYTGACTTCCTTTGACACAACAGTGTCACCTATGTCAGCCTGCCCTTTAATCCTTACTGATAAGCTCTCAACTTGCTCTTCATCCAGCCCTAGGCAGAGCTCGATACATCCCAGTTGCTCTCTCACATAAAGAGCAGCTCCACCACCTCACCTTCCTGKCCTGTCCTTCCTAAAAAGCACATAGCCATCCATGACAGCATTCCAGTCATGCAAACTATCCTACCATGTCTCTGTAACTGCAAAGAGATTATGGCCCTGCGACTGCACACAAATCTCTAATTCTTCCTGTTTATTCCCCATGCTGTGTGCATTGGTGYACAGGCATTTCAGAGAGGCAATTGAGCATACAGGTTTCCCAAGAGGGGTACAAGAGGATCCTCCATAGTCATGTCCTATACGCACTTCCCCAGTATGCACCAGCTGGAGGCATCCTGACTTGAGCTACGTTTTCTTGTCTACCCTGTCTTCCTCGGAGGGCTAGTTTAAAGTCCTCTTTACCAGGCYGGCCAACCTGTTGGTAGAGACATGTGCCCCATATAGTGAGTTTGATCCCATCTCTCCCCATCGGATGTCARTCTTCARATGGGGTCYCATGGTTGTAGRAACCAAAACTCTGTTGCTAATACCAGCAGCGTAGCCACTTGTTATCTTGGAAAATCCATCTACCCTCCTCTCATCCTCCCCCCTCACTTGCAGACTTGAGGAGAAAATGATCTGAGCTCCCAGACCCTTGACCACCATCCTCAGAGCTCTGAAATCCTGTTTGATGGCTTCCCAGTTGCCCTTGGTATCATTAGTGCCCACACAGAAGAGCARCAGAGGTTAACAGTCCAATGCATGGACAAGCCTTAGCAGTCCTTSCATGACATCTCATATTCAAGCCCCTGACAGGCAACAAACCCYTCTAGACAAGAGGTCAGCTCAGMAGATAGGTGCTTTTGTCTCCTGCAGCAGGAGTCACTCACAACAATCGCTTGATACTTCTTCCTCTTCTTCCAGGTGTTCCCACAAGGCCTAGTTGCTTCCCGTGAAGCCATGCCCAGCTTCTCCTCAGCATGGAGGGCACCAAACCTGTTCTTCAACTTCAAGACCTCAGAAGGAGTGACCAGTTTCCAGCCTTCTTCTATAGTGTTATGATGTACCATTTCACATCGCACAGGGCCCTCCAGCAACTCCAGTGCTTTGGGGAGTTGGGACTCCTGGAGCTGTATAGTCTCCAAGAATACCTTCTCTCTTGCTCATCTTCATGGATGCTACATAGTCCACTGACTTCCTCCTGTAACTCCTTTACCTGACAACACAACTCRTGAACAACAGCACATCTTCTGCAGGAGAGCTGACTGTCAGCCCAGGCTTCACAGAGAGGTCCCAAGCACTCCTTGCAGCCTGAGACCTGTAAAACTGCATCTGCTYTCAGACGGTCAGTCCGGGTTGAAGCCTCTGTCACAGTTGATGTGGAGACTCCCCAAGAGCTACTGGGGGATGTGCTCCGTGGCATGTCATGACCATATCTGAGTAAGCATACTCTACTASGACTGGAAACAAAGGTGCCTTCTTGTGTCCTCCTGCACAAACTGCTGTGTTTGTTCATTGCCTCTGTCCGCTGTGCTCTATAAGCCTCTTCCTAGCACTGACTCACAGGGTGCTTGGCCCACCCTAATCAAGGGCCACCTAGATCCAAGACCCCAACCCCCTCTGATMAGAGGCAACCAAGAAAGCTCGTTAGCAATAGCTACCCCAGCYAGAGCTTCTCTCAGAAGTTAAGGCCTCCTGTAGCTGTCCTTGTGTAGATCCCCTTTCTTGCTAGTAGCAATCAACCTCTGATTCCTCAGGAGTCCCCAGAAAGCCCCAACAACGTCCTCAAAAGTTCTAAGCAGGGCTCAGATGCTGCTGCATTAACTGCTGTGTCTGCTTACTGCCTCTGTTAGTTGTGCTCAGATACCTTCAGCAATTCATGTRGGATATGGAGAAAAGCGAGAACAGAAAAACAGGTGAAGAAGAAAACCAGTGCCTGTCTTAAAAGAACAATTTATATACTTTTATACCAACCAACTTAATTTTCTTTTACCCAGAGAAGCCTTACATCCATTTATATTTTAAAAGTCATCAATCAATTTATAAATTGCTAAAGAAACAGCCAACAAGGTCTAGCTGAGAACAAATCATGTCAAATGAGTCCAGTCTTCTGGACTGCAAAGATGATTCTGATAGCTAACGAAGAGCTATAGAGATGAACCTGGAAGTACATTTCAAGGTTTGTTCAACAGGAATCTTTTCTTGGCCCCAATCTACTTGATATTTTCTTTAGCAAGCTGGACAACGGGGTACAAAATACACCTATAAAGTTTACAGATAAACAGGGAGAAGCTAGAAACACTTGGTATACTGGACTACAATTAATCTGAACAGACTGAAGTAACAGTTCAACACAAACAAAAGTAGCAAAGTCAAACAGTGTTATGGATAGGAAGGCGAAAAGTCACTGAGACAAAATGATGGACAACTGGCTAGACAGCAATACTACAGAAAATGAACAAAGAGTTATAATGCTTCATAAACTGAGTGTGAGCAAGGAATACAATATTACATAATAAAAATAAAGAATCAACTATTTTACTCAGCAAAACTGAGGCCTCAACTTATAAATTCTGCAATATTGTACTATAAGGAAGTGTAAACAAACTGAAAACAGTCCAGAGGACAACTTAACAAACACGGTAATAGTCTTGCCAGCAGGACAAATATTTACTTCCAAATGCATTTAACTCCACTCACTCCAGTAACCTGCTCAGACCAATTCCATTTACACATAAACATACAAACACATAAGTAAATAGCAAGTCATAATTACCTGGGGTAAAGGTCCAAATAGAATTGCCCTAAAGTTTCTCCTGTTGAGTTGTCCTTTACTGTATAAAGAGTGACGCTGTCATGCCAAACATGAGCACCCTCTACTTGCTCAAATACAAGTCCAAGCAGCTCCTGGTAGATACTCAATAAGCCTTCTGTAACAGCCTCAATTGGGAAGTATTCCTTCAGCTTCTCTTGATCTATGGAGTATTTCAGCTCTTGTGTTTTGTTCATATAATAGTGAAGATCCCAGGCATTGATTCTTCCATCATAATCAAAGTTTCTTTCTTCACACTCTTTTTGCTTCAAACCCAGAATGAACTTACTTTCTTCCTCAGCCAACGGCTTTAGCTTCTTACTCAAATCATCTAAAAAAAAAAAGATTGTCTTTAAATCTACTTGTTTGTTCCTCAGGAATATGTATTCCTACAAAATGCATCCAGATTTACACAGTATAACTTTAAGCATGTGTCCTAAAAGTGGATGCTAAAGTTTTCTCTTTGTTGATTAACAGCAAGCYAACTGTCTGCTTTCTGTTTCAGTGCGTTTAGTGCTCCAAATAGTACAGGAATACTCATAGGCCTAGCAGGGCTGGGAAGGGTTTTGGTAAGYTTAGACTCTTCCAAAGACATCAGAAATGAAAAGTAACAGTTCACTTAAAACCTTTGATTCTACTTTGTGTAATCTCAGTTCTCTTGATGTGCTTCTGTAGAAGCAACTGAAGACTGCAATTACTGTTAGTTCCTCGTAGTGTAAAACAAAATTCAACCATTACTTTTTCTTCCAGGACCTTTCAAAGTAGCTTCTGATCTAGTCCCAGCTGAAGTCCTATAAAGAACAAGTAACTGAAGAGTTCTTGCCTATTCTGTAGCTAGCTTCTGGACTAGCAAATCCACAGAATACTAATTCCCACAATCCCAATTTTTTCAGTGTAGCTCCTCTTGGGCAAGAAGACACAAGGTCACAGCACTATGAAAGTGCTACATTAGATATTTAAGCTTACTGAAGCTTCCGCAAAGCACATGCTATACCTGCCTTCTATGCTGAGTATTTTTGCATGGCCAAACACTTTTTTTCCTCCTTAAGAATTCAGGATTACGTTCATTTGTTTGTATTTGGAGTACAAGCTTCAGATATTATCATCCTGTTTCTAGGTAGACTATAAAACACTACGTGCATTTACACAACTAATAAATGGTAACAGCGTACAGCTTGCATGCACAAGACAGAATGCTTTTTGTCCTAGCCGTAAGATCAATTTATAAGCATCAATTTAAAATATAAATATATGAAAAAGCAAAGCAAATAATACTTTCATTCATACCAAAAGAATTAAATAAAAGCTGATAATTAATTTGATGAATATTCTCCATTTGCAATAATTACCATGAAACATGATCCTTGTAAACATAAAAATATATGAGCTTATATTGTAAAAAATYAGAGTAACAATTGCTATTAAGTTTTGAATTGTATCAGTTTCAAAACAAATGAGAACAGCACAGTACTGTAGAAGCCTGTTTAGAACAACAAAAAAAATACACTGGACAGAAAAAAGTTCAACCTATTCAAATGCATTAAAATCAGGTAATTCTAACATTTCATTATAAATAAAAACTAAGTTTATTGACAAAAATACAGATAATTTGCACTGCCAAAACASCAGCCAAGCTCACACCATATGAGACATGACAGAATTACAGCTGAAGGAGAAACATTTGAACCTCTTCACTGCTGTGCAAACACAGAAAAACATTGTTACCAAACAGATCTTATTGCTGCACTGAATAATTTCTTGGCTGTTTATTTATATAAAATATAAATACATGATTCTCTTGGTTAAAAGGAATAAGCAGTCTTACGACAAACTATTAAAGAAATGTTGTTTATTATACGGAACTGCATAATTTCAGAAAGTAAAAGTTAACTCTGTGCATGTGAATTGACCCACTGAAGTCAGTAGGATGACTGTACGTGAAGCCATAAACTAAGCAGTTCCAAAATTTCAAAATCTCTTTCAGCGCAAATTCCATTAGAGGATTTTATCTTCAGAGAGGATTTAGGTCATTCTTTTTTTTTTTCCAGCCTGTGGAGATCGCATCAAAAACCACCAAAGACCTAAACTGAGATAACACTTAGATGTTTTAAAAAAGGTTAAAATAATTTTACCTTACCACAGTATAAAAGAAAAATCATATGAATGTACAAAAGGCTATTCTGTCACAGTGACTTCAGGACTAGTTACATGCAAAAGATGGCTTTTACAGAAGCATGTTTTTTTTAAAGCATCAAGTAATGTGCTGTTTTGCATATCGCAAAGAGCTCTGGCATTACTACTCTTTTTCCAAATTGAAATAACAGAAAAAAATTAGAGCAGTGTAGCTGCCAAATTAATTCTGAAGTATTTCTTTTTAGAAGTCTTTTTTGTCTTGAAAAGAGAGAAGGAACTCAATAAATTGTGTTCATTAACTAAGCATTCTGCATTACAATCATACAGATGCTGAGCACATACCTGCTTTCTATTAACCTCTCAGTCAGCTCAGGAATTCACCTGCCAGCAGGTATGCTCAGTGACATCAGTTCAGGGATAACTACCTCATTCATCTACTTACACATAAATATTTAAAAACTGCTCGAAGCTACAGGTATTTTAAAATATCACAGAATGCACAGGTGTCGCAACAATCATACCGAGGCACATAAGTCATCGTGGCGTAAGTAACTATTCTAGCCCCACAATCCCATGTCACTCATCAAAAGACCATGCGCAGTCATTTCATTTTTAAATAATGGATACAAGTACTCTGTAAAAATTTCTCCTCCCTACAAAAGTAACCATCAGAAGCAGCAGTTGCGGAAAAATCACTGAGCTGCAYTGATCAGCATTCCTTTGTACTGCTAACAAAAGTTTCATTCTGTTGTAACCAGAACAGAAAACACTTCCACAGAAAAGCAAACACAGAAGTGGATTACTAAAAAGGGCACTCTGTGCCTTCACAAGTTGTAAGCTGCTCCTCTAAAACCTTTTATGACACAAGAAATACCTTTTCTCTCCAAGCAGACTTGTATCTTTTATTATACTTAATGCAGTTCTATCAGTGTACAGAAAGAGATGCTAAGGCTACAGACACAAAAAATCTGTAGCTAATTTACAGTAATAAAAAGCTGTAACTGTGACACAGTCTCTTGAACTGATAACAGATGCTTATGCTGCACATGCTATTCTGGTTCCAAGTTAGGATAATTACATTTTGGGGGCAGAAAAAAACACAGCAGCTTATCTGTATTAACTGTTCCAAAGTGATTATTTTCAATATGCCAAAGCTGGGGCAACAGAGAGCTCCTTTTCTATCTGAACATGATGCACGCTGTGACCCAATTATGTACTTAAATTAATCATGGCTGAGAAGTTATGTTGCCACGCTAAATATAAAAGTATTATTTATAAATAAAACAAACCTAAGAAGGCTGTTACGTTATCCGTGCTCTTTGCAGTGTTCACTTCCAGGACAAAGTTGGCGTGAGTATTATATCCAAGAAGCTCTGCTACTTTTGCCCTTAGTGGAAGCAACTGCTGAAGAATTTTTGTGTTCTCCTAAAATAGAAAAAAGGCAATTTTGTGAACTCAAACCAGTCAGCGCACATTATGAAAACAACTATCTGAATAACATCTGTAACCATAAAGAACAGCAAACATTTAAAATGAAACACGTTAAGACTTACATATACAAAAGTTTAGCTTGATTCTTGTAATTTCTTTTTTGCAACATTYGATTATAGATAGCTAAAAATCTCATTTTCTGATCAGTCTAGGTCATTTTTCTCCCTATTATAACAACTCTATTTCAATTAATTATAAGATATACAGTTTCCTTTTAAGGTAACAAATATTTGAGTTACAAAAAGTTGATTTCCTTTATCAATCATTTAAACATACGAAAGATAACAGAGATACAATTAAATTAAATAAATTGCTAGATCCTGCTGAAGACAGACTGCAAATACTAATGGTAAAGACAGACTATTAGGCCAACACACAAAGTTTATTTGCAAGTTTCCTTATTTTGCTCACTCTGACAACAGCAACCAGAGTAAGGGATAACATTCATCTGAAACACACACACAGGCACAGACACGCACACAGGCAAGGAGGATCCCTGAGAAGCTGAAAACATAGGTGAAACTCCGTTTCTGGAAAAGCGCAATTTCACTGGTAAAAACCATTTTACAAGGCAGGCACAGAATACTAGGTTTGAAGATGGTCCCACAGCTTTTACAACATATCCCTTTAAATGTGCCAGCTTACAGTGTTCAGTTCTCGGTGACATATTATCTTATCTTGTACTCTTCACATTTCCCAGCGTTTCGAGTATAAAAGCTCAATTCTGCCATTGTTCTCTAATGAATGATTGGTACAATTGCCTGAATGACACTTCTTCTATCCTTTCTACTCTTTTCATTACTTTTGTACCTATCTGTGTGTCTGTTCTCATCAGTTTCAAACAAATTATTTGCGAAGTGATTTCTCCTCTTTATAAGATATTTCCAGCTATTTTTCAGATAATTAAATGACTCGTGTTAAAAAAAACCAAAAAAGCATTTATTTCACATTTCACCTGCATTTCATAATTAAAACACGTGTTCGAACAACCCCTTTCGTTCTGAAGAATCCCACTTCAGAAGCTACATTCAGAAAGCCTTCTCCGGGAGGAAAGTGCCAACCAGTASCTGCGGAATAGACCATTGGGAAATTTGGCAAGAGAACAAGATCCTAGTTCTATTAACAGCACCACTGAGACTTTGACACACACACGCAGATCATGAGCTTTTAACGAGGAAGTGGAAGACTGCACTGACAGGTGTTGGTTTAGTAGTGCTAGACAATATATACAACCCAAACCTAACACCTAAATGGTGTCTAGCTCCATTTTTCAACTCTGTCATTACCCTATGGTAGAACACTCAATATATGATGTACCTCTTTGCATCTTGTGTTAAAGGCAGATTCCAACTTTCTCCTGGTTTCTGAAATGCAGCACTTCTTCATAACAGGAAAATAGTGGGGATATTTTAAAGTAATTTTATACTTGTCTTCTGCAGTCTTCTCTAAATTCTTAATAAAGTCATCGGGAAGGCCTTCTGTGGAACACAATTTAATAAGTGATGTTCACCAGAGTTAGCTACACCCCTCATTTTGTGAGATTACTGCATTTGTTTTGCTACAACCCAATTTGGTATCAGGAGTCTCCACAGAAAAACAACTCTTCTTTTTACAACTATTTGCCAATACTTTTTCAAATCAAAACCAAGCAAAATGAAAATTGGTGATGTTTTACTTGTGAGCAAAAGAGAAAGAAAATGTAGGGCTAGTAAAATTGATTATGACTATTAAAATATCTTCTCCAGTGCTGTTAAAGAGCATTTTGTACCATGCCCTCCAGATAATGAATCCCCAAATCCCTTATCACAGGAAATCTTTATACCAGCATTTAAATGATTGAAGTAGCTTAACTATCTTGTAAGACAGAGAAGTCTTTCAGATAATTATAACGAACAAAATGCACACCGTGTTGCCTGATGGCAGAGAGCAGACARAGAGAGGCAGAGAAAAGATAAGTTATGAAAAAAGTAGGCCAGATGCTCTAAATTTATGCAAGGCAAACAGTCCGGGAAGCAGCAGTCTATGAAGAAAACTCTACAAAGGGTAATTCTAAACTAACTTTGGAGAAGGATTGACAAGGAAATGGAGAAGATTGGAATGCAGCCAGGATTCCATTTCATCTAACCATCACCAAGTGGGCCAAAAAAGATTACTCAATAAAACTGGAGAGCTGAAGAAATGAAAAAAGCTAGTGAACTACTCACCAAGTTCTTGCTTAGAAAATACAAGAAATGTATTTTCTTCATTCAGGTTTTTGTTAAAATCTATGCACAGCTCACTCAAWTTTTTCTTCATTGTCTTTATTTCCTAAATCAAATATAAACTGAAACTTAGTCAAAAAACAAACTTTGAATGCTTGGCAATTACTAACCTACATTTGAATAGCATTTCATTTTTTCCAGCAAGGTACTATCAGGCTCATTTTTACCTTTTTGTTTTCTTGATGTTCTGAGCAATCTTGTTGCCAATGAATCCTGGGTGGGGCTATCATTCCAATAACATTTCAAAATGTTTCAAAAAATTCAACTCAGAGGGTACCGACAAYGCAATGAACTTTTCAGAATAGCATTATGTGCCTTCATTTAGTTATTTTCTCATATTTGAAAAGTCTAATTTTAAATATAAAAATACCAACTAAAATCAAAGGGAATCAAGGGAATAAAAAGCATGCAACCAGTTGAAAAACACTTCTTTKCGATTGTGGAGGTAAAATTACAGGAAGAGAATAGAGCCACAGCATAGAAGAGCATTCCAAAACCTTTTCTAAATCCTTTCACTTCTCTGAAGCATTTTCTCATGTATCTTCAGCATGTCTTTGCCCCTTACTGCCAGTTCACATAAACAGTATTTACCAGTAACAACACACAAAGATGAATCTGGCATAGGTTATTATTAGTCAAGATTTTACATAAATGTAATTCAACTATTGTCTTCTTACAGAGTATTTAAAAGTTCTCCTAGAAGAATCAGTTGCCTTTATGGAACGTAAATACATAAAAGACAACGGTCCCACTAGCTGAAGAATGTACATGATGAATGATTATTTTCAGCAAAGGGAAATTTATTCAAGAGTCATAAACCTAGAGTGTTACAAAACAGGTCAGAATTTAAGGAGAATTATTCCAGCATCTCAAATGCTGAAAACTTTATTTCATGATTTTCAGGAGTGACAAGGGCTTTTAGATGCTTGGGCAAACCCTCTCTTCACGGGGCCAAGCTTCTCAGTGCTGCCTGAGCTCCCTTGAAGCTACCTCAAGTTTGYTATTCAAAATCAGTAGCATCTTTGAAAATCTTTACTTATTTTACAACGTTGGCTAATATTTGAAATTAAAATAGCTGTGTCTTTATAACAATTACAACACATACACTTTGAAGCTTGAACTCACAGTTAATATTTTTGCAAGACCTCTTGATTAAGAATCCAAGAGGCTCTTGATTAAGAGGCCTAGGCCTCTTGGCTAGGAATCCAAGGAATCCAGTAATTTAGGCTTCCTCTCTGATCAGCAAATATAGCAAACTTCTTCCAGATAGTCTTCCAGATTAAAAGAAACCTAAGAGAGGCGATACCTTCTCTAACCACTGAGTACTGTCGGAAACTAATTTAAAAAACTGTAAATGATTGAAGTTTAAAGAATGGATCTGGGGATAACAACAGACAGTTAAGATTAGAGCAGTAATTAAGAAAGCTCCAAAAGGACTAAGCTCAAATATATGCTTAATAGTTCAGTTACACAACCATAATTTCATCCCTTGAACAATTTTTTTCACTTTGCTTTACAATCTAAGAACGCTTACTTACATTCTGCACTTCTTTAGGAAGATGGAGTCCATTCCTTTTTCCTACTTGAACTGATTTCTCCAGATATCGTTTTGTTTCAGGCTTTAAATTTTTGAGATTGCAGGTTTGCTGAAATGACATTAGATGATAATGAGAATTCTTTTCACAGCAYGTTGTGAGAAACATACCTACCAAAAGAAGGGTCTGAACAGACCTGTTCTTTAGAATAGCATTATAGAAATACTGCAGCATCCTGGATTTTAGTGTTTTTAAAAAACAGTTACCCTATAATAGTATTCTTTCACTGATATAAAAAAGTTTTAAAGTCATTTTCTTTTACTAAGTATCACAGCCAGAAATAAGAACAGAAGCATTTACATGTTGTCATAATGACAAGTCCTTTATGTTTGCAGTACTATGCACTTAAGTAGTGCACTTAAGTAGTGCACTTGCAGAAGTAAGCGCTGTAAGGATACTTTCAGTAAGCCTGAAACAGTGTATCAGATAGGATAAAGTTGAAGCATGTAAAATTTCCTTTTTCAGAACAAAACAGTGACAACAAATAATCAGTATTTCTAAGGCTGGTTGTGCCATTATGAAGATTCTTGAATGATCATTTGCTAAAGTAACTGACATTAAAAGACAAGATACTGTTTGGAACAGATCACTGAAACAATCCTATGAGAGTCTAGCTTACAAAGACAGATCCATTCAAACCGACTAGACCATAATAATTTAATTCAGAAACTTATCTTTTTTTCTTAAATTGAAAATAATGCTCTAAACATTTAAAATTCCTTTTCCATCATTATAAAGTGAATATTTTAAAAAGGCATAAGTTATAGTACTTGTTAAAAATGGCATATYTTATTAAAGTTCACCTTAAAGGTTGTAAGACATTGGAATCAGCTCAGACTTGTCTTAACAACCCTCTCATCAGCTTACCTACCTACAATTAATTCTTGACTGGCATCTCTGAAAAGTAAGGATGTTGAAACATGCAAATTTTATGAAAGAGTTACACAACTGTCAACTAATGACCTGTCAGTGCAAACTAGCTCTCCCTTAAGCAGGAAGGATGAGCGACGAGAACCCAGTTGTATCCCAGGATAAAATAAATAATAATAATAACTCGGAAACAGGTATTTTCCCAACTCTGATTTAAAAAGAATTCACACACTAACAACATATGAACGATGTCTGCTCTGATCAGCACCCTCACTGGTGTGATAAAATCTCTTAGTGAAATGTATCGAAGGTTCTGAAAACAGAATGAATGCGATCACATAGATTTTCCATTATTTACAACAAAGTCTGATGTAATGTCCAGCCAAAGCAGACTCACCGTGAGTACAGAAGTACAATAACAACAACTAATGAAAAATTTATCCTATTTTTTTCTGAAAAACAGAAATAATTAGATATGTATTTAATACTAAAGTGGTTTCTTACCACCTCCCTTTTGATGAAAGCTGATACACCGCCATTCTGCAGGCTACGAGCCAAAAGTATCTACTGACAAGAAACAGGATAAGCTCAGTGGGACTGCAACTTCTGAAAAGCAAAGCTCAACATACAAATGACTAAACATATCACACAGGGACTGACCTGCTCTCTCAAAGCCTCAAGTGGTCAACTGGAATAGGCAGAAGGAAACTGCTCAGGTGCTAATACATTTTGGTAGAGACTGGGGAAAACCAGATACCCCCTATTTTAACAGTATTTCTGTGATCATAACCACTGGTATTGTCCTGTTTTTCAGTGGCAAGATCTCCTATTACTCTGAAGATATTATTTGGGAAATTCCCACAGGGTATAGGATAAAAAATTAGTGGAGATGAGTTTTTAGAAACATGGAAGAATTTGAATGAATTTAGCTTTCTTTTTGCTCTTCAAAGAAGATAGTCACAAGTCTTTACTCCTGCTCACCATGCAGTGAGGAAGGGCAGAACTAAGCATTAACACAATTGTGCACAACTCACTTGTGCACATACCAGCAGTCTACACATAAGTGGTTTTTTTTTTTTTTTAAGTCTAATTAAAAAAGTACTGACAACAATCACTTTGCTTTGTGATAAACCAACTTTTCTAAAGCATTAGGCAGAATATCTTAGTTTACTGATAATACCATAGTCAAATGATGAAGAGTACTTTTCCTTTTTAGTATTATCTGTTATCAGGTTATTTTTTCAGAAATTATTTTTTTAAAGTTGGATGATCAAACTTGTGTGTCACCACATAGCCAAAGTCAACGATGCATGAATAGTGTGGTTATATGGTGCACAGTTCACTATGGCTATAATTTTTTTGCAGCACTGGGCCTCTGCTGTTTCGCTCTCACAAAATGATGTAAAAAGATAGCTCCTTCCTTTTGGTAGGAACCCGTCTCCTCCCCAAGTCAGATCTCACATTTTCAACCCTCATTTGTGATAAATGCATAAGATAAGCCATACAGAACACTTCCCAACACAAAGAAATAATAGGAATGCTATTATCCCATTCCCTGTGACCCTCAGGCTTCCTGTTCTGCTTCTAGCAAAGAATACTCCTTGATATGCTGCAGCTCCATAAAGTTCCTGTGCTACCAAGCACTACATGTAGGATTATGAAGTAATGCTGTGATATTGAGTAAAACCGTATTTGATATTTGAAATAATTAGAATTTTGATGTATTGTTTTTTCACTAGACAACTCACAATTCCTTTTTCTTTTTTCTGGGCTAAGATCAGTATGATAGGAAAAGCATGACTTCACCATAATAGAGGTGAAAAATGTAGATATTGTCATTGCATTAATACTTTTATTGTGCTAACTGTACTGTAAGGCTCAGAAACAGAAAGGGTGAATAAAAATGTGAATAATCTGATCTCTAAAGAGACACTTCTTTTATTGAAGTAATAGTTAAGGACAGAGGATTGTGAAAAGCCTCRCTGAACTACTTACATCTTGGGGGGGATTCCCCCCATCCTCATTAGACAGATTTGAAAATGAATCCGTCACACTCCCAAAAATCTCCTAGGYCCGAAGCCACTAGAGACTTTAGGCAGAAGGAGGAATTCACAAATATTTGTAAGCCCTTATAGCCAGTGAACATTTGCTCCTTCTAGAGCTAAGAAAATGAAAGAGTTTTTTTCTAGAAGAAACGACAAGAAAACTAATTTTGTGTTCTTCATGCTCCTCTTGATTAATATGCATCTCTGCATACATTTAACAAGGCAGCAATATCAAGTAGCTTCTAGCCTTAACAGTAGCCCTTGGGAAGCTTATCTCCATCACGGACATGCCTAAGGCAAGGAGAGTCACACTCCAGAGGCCAGTCACGACTGCAAGGACAAGCGACCGCACAAACTCTCACAGGCAGAGGAATTAAGGGGCGCTGCAGCCATCTCGCGTCCCTTCAGGATGCTCCACGCCACTCACCGCCCCTTCGATGAGCAACAACTGCAACAGAAGCGCTAACTGCAAGTACACTACTGCACATGAAATTTTGGAACTTCACAAAAATTTTGAACGGTTATGGCTGATGATTTTRAATGCCATTTATATATGTTTCTGAACAACTATGCTACCCCATTCCATGAAGAAATCTTGAGATAGAATAAGAAAAGAAACCTATTTAGAATATCAGGAAGAAAAACCGCAGCAGCTGTTTACATCAGGCCACGTTTCCTGAGGGTGTGTGGGTGGAGAAGATCGGCAACATTCTTAAACATGCCTCTGCTAGCCAACATGTGCAGATGTTAGCAGTAATGAAATCTAAAATGATAGTTTCACTACCAAATYCACCTTTATTCAAAATTTCAGATCCCAAAGTCAAAGTTTCCTGAAGAATAAGATCTGGAGTATATTCAATAACAAAACCTAAGTGGCATTTTTTCCCTCAGTGTATTAGGAAAATAAATAACACTCCCCCCCAACACTATTCCACATTTTTAAACTAAATACAAATATATCACACATTTTCCACCATGACCTATTTTTAAATAAAGCAAAATTCAAGAATCATAAACAGTTAATAGCTTTTATAGGTTTAGTCTTTGGATAAAGGGAGAAAAAACATTCCAGATGTCACTGAGAGCTAGGAGATTTAGTCATCATGCAGTGGATTAGTTCTATTATAAAAAAGCTCCRAGTGTGAGGAGCCTCATTCTCTTCATTGTATTTTAATCTGTACCTCTCTTTGTAATATCAAGACACTGAACTCATGTATCTCAACTCTTAYACCCTTGACAAAGCAGCTTAAAAAAAAGTTTTATTGTTCTGTTTAAAATGATTTCAACAGAATGTTTCTGTTTGTGGAAGAGTTTTTTTCATCTGCTCCTGGCACCTGACTTTTCAGCTAGGAGTTTCTAACAGGAGAAGATGAATTAGGCAAAAATTTTGTATTGTGATCTGGAAAGAGCAGGACTCGCTCAGTCTTGCACCGCTGGCAATTTCATATCTACCCTCCTATAGCAAAAACTGTTACTACTTTCTTAGCTATTACGAAGCTGATGAGTGCTCAGACCTCAGTGCAGGTCCTATCTCTGGAAAGCTAAGACTAAAATATGCCTGTATGCTACAGTCAAGCCAAAACAAAAGATACCTAAAAAAATGAAATGAAGACTTAAGTAACARTTGCAATTGTTATAAATGACAGATATTGCTGCAAAGGAAAATGAAGTAGGAAAACATCAAATAAAAATATAAAACATCAATAGAAAGTAATACTGCTGAATAGTAGCAATTGTTTTTCACTAATAGAACTACTTTCACTACTAGTACTATTAGAAATTCCTGTAAGTAAAAAAAAAAGATAGATACACAGATATTATAGACTAGTCCTAAATGTACCTGTGTACATTATATGGGGTCGGGGGGATATAATCACAGCAAGTAATAAATGCATATCAAAATTCAATTAATAGCAACAGATTAGAGAGAAAAAAAAACCTCCAACATAAGGCACTATCCGTCAACACACATCAGAAGGTCCTCAAAAGGAAACCATGAACACCTACGCGTATATGTAAACACCAATATTCAGTTAGAGGAAAACACTTGCAAATGCACCTAGAAAASATAGCAATAAAAGACAATAGAAGGGAGTTAAATACAATGTTGCAAATACAACACTGGTTCCAGTCAACACTGCAAGAAGCACAATGACTCCAAGAAATAGCGCTCCAATGTATTACTAGCACCGCAAGAAGTTTGAAAGTAGGTGAGATGGAAGAGAAGATTCACATTTGGAGCACGGACAAATGCAAGCTCTTCACATGTTCATGTTAAATAGTTTCCTAGCATTATTTTTAAATTATCTTTCTGAAAAATGATAATTAAATGTTACCAGATGCATTTGGGGGAAAAAAAACAAAAACAAAACAAAAAAATTCTTCCTGTTTAAGCAACAAAACAAACTGGACAGGAGAAGAATACAAAATCCGTGCAGGTGCTCAGTTAGAAGGGAAACAACAGAACAAAAATGCAAAGGGATAGGAACTTTTTCAATCAGTAAAAAATACTAAAACCAAATTGAAAGATATATTCTGAGGCTTAAGCAACACATAAGAATGAGTATACAATGTGGCTGTCTTATAAATAGCAGATCAGAACAGAAGACTGAAGGTCACTCCCAGTTGTATGTTATTAGCAATAACTTTTATAACTTAAAATTTAAATCCTCAACAACTTCAGAAATAAAGCACAACCTTGGATTCAAATTCAAAAGTAGCATGAGCCAATCTAAATAAAGATTGCCATATTGCCCCTTTCTTCCCTTCCCCACTTGGTGATGCTCTGGGCAAACCAGTTCAGGAAGCTTAGCCAACAGAAAACAATTCACTTTATTCTTCCTACTGGATTTCCTTCTGCTGGTCTAGCTTCCTGAACCAGCTCACTGGAAAATTAGACAAATGTCAAAGCTATTGCAAYGGAGAGAGAAGGAAACACGCCTAGAGATGGGAGGCAAACAGCAGAACACCAGGCTAGAATAGATTAAGTTTCTGAGGAACTGCAGTCCCAGCTTGGATAGCTGTGTCCCACTGGAAAGATCTGACTGCTACAGGAACAGGTAAAGCAAATACAGTGATGGGGGTTTTGAAAAAAGCATAGTGCATACTAACTTTAAATATTTTTTTCACTTTTTTTCAATTTCAGAATTTTATCTACACTTCCACAAGTTATGTACAGTGATGTCATTGTGATTTACCTGCAAATAAACAATCTTCTGAAATACATCTTCTCTCATGCTCATCTCCACATCAAAATTAGAAAGCTTTTTATCAGCTTCTGTGCTTGCTAAGCGCACCTCTTTGTCTGGTGAGACATGCTGTGGAAAATCCAACATGCTTCTTTCCACTGTTTAAATAAAAAAGCAGTGACACTTTAAGGATAAGGAACTTGTACTTACAAATGAACTGTTCCAGTAATYTCCTCTTTCCAATATCAGTAGAAACCATAAGAAACAAGTACCTAGAGCAACCTGAAGCTTCATATCAGGCCTGAAGGTAATGAAGTGATTATAGTTAAAGTAAAAATGAATGGGTAAAGGGATAAAACTGCATAGCACCGTAACAAACTAATATTTTACTGAAGTCATCCATTACCAAAGTCTAATTGTCTCATCCTTGCAATATTTCCGTAAGTCAACTGAAATGTATATAAACGTGATCTATGATTTTTGAAAGATGAACCATTTGTAAACAAGAAGACCAATACTGTTTCATAGATGGCACAGACACGTCCCTTTCAGTATTTTAACTGAAAAGATCTGAATCTTTCAAAACATGCCTATCTGTCCTGAGATCATTTTTATATTGGCATGACAGAACAGTGTCCAAGCCCCTCTCTTTCCTTATTTACTTAAGAGGAAACAATAAAGCAACCGCAAAGGATACTATCTATGTATTTTGAACTTCTTAAAGTCAGAAGCTGAATAAGACTATTGTTTTTAAGTGTACTTTTGAAATTAGATGAATTCTTATTTTGCAAAAATATATTGCATCTTTATGACACTGAATACAGGTGCTAAAATAAAAATGAAATGCCATGGTAAGCTGAATTAACTTCTTATTTCTATCCAATTATAATTTAACTTTTTCCCCTCAAAAAAAAAAAAAAAGAGAGAGAGTAACAATAATCCTAGGAATGAAGTTGTAAAGCACTATAATTTTAAGTAACCTATGTTTTTTTWAAAAGAAAAACACACACACACTGTGATCATCTCAGATACTCCCTTTAGAAACCTATGGAATGCAAGCATCGGCATACAGTTCTTGAAGCTCACAGGAAACTTCTCTTTTTTTCCTCCTATCATCAAGCCAAGATGGTTCAAAATGATGAAATGAGTTTTGGCAGCTTTCAAGTGAAAGGTAAGGTCTGTTGTCATTTGTGTCTTTCCTGATAATGAGTTCAAGTTACTGGGACAGCACTCTCACTTTCATGTGCATATGAGAGGGCCACACAGGACTTAAATTCGAGGGTCTAATGGAAGTATACTGTTGTGGTAATATGTCCTTATCATACACTACAGGGTGTTTCAGAGTTAAGTAATGCTAATTTCACATACAGCTTTGAAGATTAGCATTAAAAGATTAGGTATGACCTACCCGTGCAATGGCATGTAAAAAGAAAGCACACTTGGAAGATGTAATCTTGATGGTTATACTGAGAAGCTGATGGCCACTATTTTCTGAATCAGAGATTTGCTTTTTAATTTAAAGCAGATTTTTTTTTTTTTTTTTTTACTTTGGTGAAAAAGCTTGCAAATAATAGTACCAAATACACTGGTACAATTAAAACCGAATCTGAGAGGACTAGATAAAGATTATTCAGTCTTCTGCCAGCAAAAACTCCAGTCAATTCACTAGATATGTCTGAACTGTAATTCTAAGGAGTGTAAATGCTACAGACTAATATTACTATACAGTCATTTATGCTGCAGGCTGCTCTTTTTTACAAGGTGAAGACTCAGTGCTTGAAGCCAAGGTACCTGCTTTCAGCACTTCCGTTGCCACTGTGAATTTTGGAAAGGGTAAGAGAACCTGACATTCTGTTAGAGTCACTATTTTTGGGGGAGTCATACAGTATGACTTTTTTCTTTTTTTTCCCTTCCCCAAACAAAGGCACTACAATCACATTTTACGTTTCTATTTCACCTGACTGATAAAAGTTAACTGAATGACTTGTGTTGGGCCATTAAACTCCATTTACATGCTGGCATGTCCTAATAACTCATAAGAGCAATTCAGACAGGAGTATCTTTCCCTAGTTTCTTCAAGTACTTGCAAGCAATAATATAATAGTGAGTAGGTGAAGAATTCTTTTTAAAAAAAGAGCATACAAAAATTCCTCCATATTCATCCATGACCTTTTCTCTATTAAGAATTTACCAAACTTGTCATTATTCAATTTGACTTGCTCCTCTCAGTCAGATTTCTGCAGTGTCTGAAGAAATGTACTTAGAGTTGAAGGTATTATACGTAACACAGACACTGTACATGCACACTGTACAGGCAGCTGCACATTGTCCCCTAGTGGTTGTACACAGTTGGAAAAGAAAATACAACTCTGCAGAGCTTCAAATGCAAAAAGAAAACAGTGCCCAGTGTAGTTCTCTGGATGCGTCAAAAAGATCAATGCAACAGTTTTACTAATCCTAAATTTTGTCTCTACAGTAACATAGCAGAATTTCGCATACAATCAAATTACATACTGGTGAGATGCCCAGAAAAATGACAATGACTGATGGCCCTTATGAGACCTCTACATATTCTACACAAGCAGTTCGGATCAGAATCATAAGTGATAATAATCATTCCTCAACCTTTTTTCATCAGTGGACAAAATGTGCTAAGTAAAGAATCACAAAAAAAAAGTACACTAACCTGCATATTCCACTTCTATATCTGCCAAAGCCTGTACAGTGTTCTCATGTGTTACTTCTTCAGTATTAAGCATCCCAACRCTGTCATATACATGCTTTGTCTTCCTGATCAGTTCTTCTGTTCTTGTTCTAATTTGCTCTGGGGACAGGTCCCATCTCAAAAGGTTTCGGTTTGATGTGATATAGGAAGAGGCTTTGAGCTGGCCAGTAATTTCTGCTCCCAACGTCATCCTCAAGACAAGCCGTGGCCCAACAGCCCTGAAAGTGTTAAAATGATTTTTGCATACTGAGATTGTAGTTCAAAAGGTAGTTTATAATAAATTAGAAACAGGCAACAGGCTTAATAATTAAAGAATATTTTTAGAAGCAAGATGAAAGTTCTTTTTAGAGCCACCATTTGTCCAGCAGGACCATAAGCAGCTTTTACCCTTATCAAATAAATCTCATTTTAAAATAAATCAGAGGTCTGTTTTCTACCTATTCTATTCAGAGGAAAACCAACTATCATCTAATATATTTGCAGACAAATATAAAACCTTTGGTATTGATGAAAACAGACAGATTTGAGTTGCTATTCWGTCTTCTAAGCAAATCATAACAACTACTGAATAAATTACTAAATAATTACTGAAACTACAAAAACAGAGAGTATTTTGCATTTTTGAAATAAAGACCAAAATCCACACAGTAATTTGTAGATTATAAAGACCAAGAACTGCAAACAATATACGCACAAGAAAAAAATGCAGTTTGCTAGTGTTCACTGAAACAAATAATTTTACATTTGTACTGAATGTTTGCTGCATAATGGACCATGGGAAGAAAACCTAAATTGTTACTCCCTTGAAAATTTACTCCTTTAACTATTGAAGATTTTATACAGATAGTTTCACTCTATTGCCAGAAAAGGGGAAAAAAAGGTTACTGTAATTTATGTACTAATAATCCTGGTTATTTAACTCATCTATATTTCAGCTTTAGTTAGACGGAAGGTTGTACATACATCGGTTGTCTTAGTTCTGTTGCTGTGCGAGCAAAGGCTGCCCCTTCACTAATCTTTAATGATAAAAACAAAACAAAACAAAACCCCACTGAAATTCAGCTGTTTTTCAAGTGCTTTAAGAAAGGAGGAAAACTCAATATTAAGAAAAACATACCTGATTTTCTTTCAACTCACTGAAATACCAGAAGAAAGAAAGTGTTAGGATATTTCACCAACTTTCCTCTGCTCACATTTTTCCCCAGGATTTCATATCTTTCTCTTCATACAGTGTATTTCAGTTACTTATTCTGCCTTATCTTACCATTTCTCTGATACACTATCCTGTCCTTTCTTTTCCAGTCTTCTCCAGCCTTTTCCCACTCCTTACCCTGTTTTTTCTTCCCCATTCATTTTGGGGAGATCATCCACGCAAGAGGTCACGCTTTTCAACCACTACGCAGTTTCTCTCCATCCCTACCATCATCCCTTCAAAGTCTCCACAGCTGAGCTGACACAAGACCCTTCTCCCTGCTATATTATCTGGAAAGCTATGGTCTACTTACACAAAGATTCCAGAGTGGAATGGGTACTGAAACATGCAGAGATGAGACTACCTATAACTTACCAGTCCTTTTCCCCAAACCTTGTTTTTCTATGAACAGAGTGATTTGCCTTTTCTCCTGCCACCTCCAGTCCAGACTAGCTCTTCTTTGTTCATCTTTTCTCCCTTCGTATACTTGCTCTGTTGCCTTTCTCCCTTCCATAACCCTTCTCCTCTCCATCTTAATCTGTTTTCAGCATCAAAAGAGTCTCCAGAATAATGCAGAATCACACCTACATTCATCCCCAGCAGCATCAAAAGATGGCTAACTCCTTCCCTAAGCAGGATCAAGTTTCATCGGTTTAATTTGTTGCTATTTTCAATTCCATTAATGAGACACTCCTAAGCTTCTTGTTATACCCAACTGGTAAATTGTATTCCAAATTTGCATACCCTATTTGAACACAGTTATCATTTCTCCATCTATGATGGAAGAGATGGTTGCATACTGTGTACAAACCTCTGGATTTGCATATATAAAATATGCATAATAAAAGAAACTAGTCCTGAAGCTCTGGAGGCTGAAAAGATACAGGACTTGGAAAAAAAGATTATATTTTGGAGAAATGAACCCCAAATCAAAGGCAGGAAGATAACGGTTTTGGAAGTAGTGGCATCCCCACCAGCCTATCTGCTCGGACAAACCTCAACTTAGTTGTATGAAGGAGAAGGATCTAGACTCAGGCAGCTGATTTAAGTAGGGCCAACAGAAACCCACGTAGTCAAAATGTCCATCTGGAGAACACCATAATACCTCAGTTATACGTAAAATAGTAGGTGATAGAAAACAATTGTACAATGATTAAAAGAGAGCTTGCATTTGAGGAGTAAAACTGCTTGATAGTGTTTAGAATCATAGAAGGGTCAACTCACAGTTTCAGAAGAGCAACAGGGAGATTTTAAACCTTTAAGTTACCAAGAACAACTCAGGCAGAGATTTACTATCTGCCTCCCCATTTCAGCTGTATAAGTTTAAAGAACGGCATGTGTTGGTATGGTGAAGCATGGTAACTTAAGATCTTCAATTATAGCTAAAAATATGTAAGACTATACACAGAGAGCTCACTATTAAGAGAGATATTTACTTAACATTAACAAAAATAGGTAATTAACATTATTTAACATCAGCCATTTAGCTGTGTAAGTTTTATTGTAAAATCAGTCTGGTATGTGCATAAATGCTTAGATAGGTTTTCGCATACAATGCAGGAGACATACATAAAAGGACAGGCAATTTTGGCCTAAAGGAAAAACAGCAAGAGTAAAATGCCAGCAATCTGAAAAGGGCTGCATGCAGAGCTGCTGTTTAAAGGCAAGACTTTTTGTTACAAGTCTCCTCTTCTATATGAGAAATTTTTTAGAAATAGCCTTGTCAAGATTATATAAGACATAAATGAAAGTCAACATTCCTACTTACATTTAATTATGAGGATTCTTTTTCCTTGTTACCAGTTTTTTCAAATCTTCCTATACCAGTCTAGACAAGATGTTTACTTTTCCCCTCTACAGGCAAACAGAAACATAAACGACCAGCAATTTGCAAGCTTTGAAAATGAAGCCTGAATAAAGAAAATTCCTCCCACCTCTCTTCCATCTCTTCCTGATACCAACTGAGATCTGAGACTAATGTCTTAGTAGCTTCCCCACTGGACTACAGAAACTTTGAATCTCATTTAGAAGTTTACGAGAAACAAAGCTGCTTTCACGAAAACAAAAGGATATATAAAAGTATGAGCATTCAGAGAATGCCTCTGTTTCCCATTCCAAAAACCACTGATTAGTACCCTGAATCAACAAATTCGTTAAAGGACAGGACTTCATTAAGTCATGAGCTGCTTCCCCCTGGGCTGTGCTATGTCTAGTCTTCCACATGTTGTTAACACAGCCTGGTACAACCTGAAGCCAAACCTCCTCGAGACTAGGTTCCAGACCTCAGATAATATCCAAAAGAGTGCCAAATCGTGCCAAATTAAGGTGAAAATAAAAGATTTCTCTCTGTCAAGGTTTCACATATAAATGAAGCAGAAGCAAAGGAAAACAAGAACCTGGAAAAAAAATAAAGGCTGACAACTATGCTACAGTGCAGTATATGAAGCACATATTCTTTTTTAAAGGCAACCTTCCACTTTCTGCAATTCATTATCTTCACCTGATGCTAAGTGCTTTAGAAATGCAGGTACAGAGCACAGCTCTGTCACTGACCAACAGCATATCAAACACTAAAACAGTCACAGAACCTACTGTTTATATTAATTTCAGCCTGTCAAACAGGTCTAAAAAACAATTAAAGTTGGACTGATTTAAAGAACTTGAATGTAAGGTCCAGGTGGCTTTAGAGTATTGCTTTTAAGTACCAAAAAAGACTGTGCCACTGGATTTTATTAATATGCTGGCTAGCTGCATTGAGGAATATATATACAAATTTGATAGCTTCATAAATAATTGCCATAGCCAGTAAGTGGTTGTCTATATCTGTTAAGAGAGGAAAAATTGATACAGAACATAAACTGCCTCTTATTGAAATGCTGAGAGCCCGCCTCCTCCTCCTGAAACACGGAATCAGTCATTTTATACAGATTCATACAGGTTGTACCATCTGAGAAAGACCTGTTAGTCCTTCTAACTAACCAATTCACAGTGCAATCACCATCTTCAAATTGCTCTCACAAACTATGGCATAACATTGCAAGTAAAATAATCACCATATGCAGCTCCTTAAATAGCCATTTAAAGACACGCGGTCACATTGCTACCAGTCAATCAGATTATACTTTGTGCCAATGTAACAGCAGATTAATGAAAAACCAGAAGCAAGTAGAAATATATTCACAGATGAAGCCTCAACCATTTCTTTCATGGCTTAGTATTTCATATTCTTTGTCCATATGAAGCTGTAAACAAATAAATTCCCCAAACTACAAGTATCGTACTACAATAAAACTGATAATATGCCAATACATTTCTTTACCTGTAATACATTATACAGTAACTGTACACTGTAATAACACATTACCATAGTAAAACAGGCATCTGCTCATGGTTCATCCTCTAATATTGTGTTGGGACTAAGATCTTGTTCCTTGAGTTCCAAAAAAACACCAATACTTGTCACTACCACCGGAACTAAGAGAATCTCTTTATCTCTTTATAATAATCGTATCCTTCTGTATTTTCCTTATATTTAAGTTAAATATGAACCAAATAACTTACTCTGAGCAACTGCTTAGCTTTGATTATGTTTATGGCTATCTGGATTCACTGCAGACCTGAAAATGGGCTTCTGTGACCCATCTACTTTTTCCAATTACACTAGTTAGTCTAATGAAACATATTACCTCTGTTCACTAACTTTGTATTGTTTGTTCAGGAAAGAAAGCAACAAAGCCAAACAAAATTAATGAAGGAATATAAAGAAACAAGAAAAGAGAGCACAGCTGAAATAATATGACTGTGTCAAAACTGCTCTGGGACTATACTTGCGTTGTTATTAGAAAAATATTGTGGTGAATCATACACCGGGGGAATATACCCAGATATAAACTGGAAAAAAAAATCTATTAATAATAGTAGGAACCAGATACTTCTGAATGTAATAGTGATAGCATTCTTCACCAAACAGTAACTGAACCAAGAGAAGGTAATTACTATTTTAGACTCACTTTTGGTAAATGGCAGTGACATTACAGAAGAGCCAGACATTACMTTGGACCAAACAATCTGAAGTTTGTTCAGTTTAAATTAGAGAGAAGTATAAACAAATGTAGATCTGTAACTAAGGTTACATATATACTGCAGTCACCAAAATTAGGGTAAAATTGTCCCGTGTTGCCATAGGTAGGCTGCTGCTACTGCCTGAACTGACTAGTTCCCGCTGTTTCAGACACAACACTCAGATTTTTTTGCAGCACATAACTGTTGATATACCTAAAGAAGCCTGGATTAAGGTAAGTACCACATACAGCAGGAGGACTGGCTTACAGTACTCCTCTCCTGTCCCTCCCTCTGCTGCTCATTTCTGTCCCTGCCCACCGCTCCGCCAATGAGGACAGCACAGCTATCAGCAGGRCCACACTTCGAAAAGAGCCAGAGCAGTATTCAGGTGAAAAATGATCTGAACTGAAAAAAAGAGGAGGGGATGGGATTGCAGGTAATCAGTGGCAACATCTGTTTGATGTGTGGCTTCAATGCAGTTGTGCTTGCAGAAAGGAAGGATCAAAAGTGTACCAACAGCCATTTAAGCCAGAATTACTGCTAGGAAATGCATGTGAAATGCATGGGCTTAGTCTAGCAATAAAAGAGATTCAGGATGATTGTTGTCATTAAGTAYATCTAAGGTTAAACACTAGGAACTGAAAAGAATTATTGATGCTAAAAGGCAACACTCACATAAGAACAAACTAATAAATTGGTCAGGAATACTCTCAAGCTAGAATTTAAAGAGACATCTGTAACAATCAGGGCAGTGAGATTCAGAAATAGCTGCCCAATAAGCCCCATGGAAATAAAAACTTCCTAACTATTTTTAGTTGGAGTTTGATGAACTTATAAAAGGGCTATCACTTAGTTGTCTAAGGTAGCACAAGACTAGACTGGATCTCCCCACGTGCTCCTTCCATTGTCTGTGTTCCTGTGCGGTTCTTCAACATTACAGCACCGTTATGTACCTTACATTTTTACCATGAATGCTTAAATAGCTCTTAAAAAAAAGGGGGGGGAGGAGGGCAGAGGCAGTGCAAGTCTCTTAAATGAGTCCTATGGGATCTAATACTGTCAATGGAATGACCTACAGGGCAGCCTGGAACATGCTACGCATCGTGCACTGCATCAGCTATCAATGAGATTCTGGGAAAGAAGAACACAGGGGACTTTGTTTGGACTTTCAAGCTACCGCAAAGAGTCTAGAAGCAGCTGTTGCTCACCAAAGCAACAAATTATGGCACTAAGTTACCAATTCCAAAAGCAGCAATAATGAAAATTTCAACCAAAAGCAGTGTAAGTTGAATAATAACTTAGAAGTAGCTGCTGAGCTTTTACAAGAGGATTTTTAAGCAGTTTAGAAAACAAAGCATCTAAGTTACAGACTGCAATCAGGTATGAAAGACTGCTATTTTTGCCAGAATGCCAGACAATTTATTTTGCCAATAAATCTAAAATTTGATTACTTGTTGCTTCTGGAAAATACAAATTTGATTTGATTTTAGAAAGAAGAGTATTACCTTTGTAATACTTTATTAGAGCAGCAAACATAACTGCAGCAGACAAGCAAAGCAATTAAATTTACCAGCTGATTTTTAACTCATGCATTAAGTATTTTAAACATTTACGTAAGTCTGGTTTTGTTTCAAAACAATGTTTCATGACAGGAATGTGCCAAACAATCCTTTTTAATAGGCCACTAYGAAAGTAAGGCTAAAAAACCCACAACCTATGAAGCAGAATCAGCAAAGGGTAGTACTGGCTTTAGAAAATGCAAACAAAAAAACCCCGCAAACTTGTTCACAAGATGCTCCTACTACTAATATTCACTTTATAATGTGGTCAAGACTCAAGTCTGTCACCTCATTTAACTCTGATTACATATTGATAGCTATAATTCTATCCAAGATGCTTTAAAAGCTTTATTAGTTTTCAAATTAATCTCCACCCAAACAGTATTACTTACAACGGCAAGTAAAATTCTACAGAATAATTTAAGATGTTATTTATTTATGGATTTTTGAGAAACACATACAGCCAGTTTTTCTTGTACTTGCTCATAAATCTGACAGCTCCATATAGCCATGCAAGAATCAAAGTATATCGGATTTGTGTAGAACAGAAAACTATATTGCTGCTGACATAAAAGGTCTGGGACAACGGCATCAGGGGTAAAGTGGGAACCAAGGCAGTAGATTAAAAAAAGAAAGAAAAAGTCTGATCTCAGATGATTCAGCACTGAAAATTTATTCTTCCAAGCTGTGCATACTGAGTTTAAACAAAACACAATCTTAGGCTTTTTGTGCATTTCCAGAAGTCAAAAAAATGATTCTTATCTTAAAAATTATATCAAAATGTAAAAGTTTCTTTCTAACGCAAAACCACTAAGATACTTTGGCACCTTCTGATTTTTAAATAGTCTGAGGGCAAATAGATATGAAGACACTTATTTAGCTGTACCTCATATACACGTTGAGGGGGTACTTCTAATATATAAATAAGAATAGATTTGAAAACCACCATGAACACAATGAATTTATTTTTCAAAKAGCAATTTACTGTATGAAGTTTTGCAAAAGCTGTTAATTTTAAGAACATGAACAACAAAATGACCATTTTGATCTTTCTATCTTTTGAAATAGCAGATCTGAGTAAATAAACACTTCCAAGYCTTACAGGCTGCAGTAGAAATAGTGATGCATGCTGGAAGCCAGTACTGTACATGTAAAGAACATACTCACCAGGTAACTGCAATCAACATTCACATGGCTTCAATGTTTTGACTCCACCTAGCAGGCTTGCTTTAAAAAAAGTTCTATTAAGGTAATATAAAACCTGACAGTTTGCCTCAGGACCAATTATTTCATGCTTGAGTAACATGCCATATGTTGGCACTTTTCCTGAGAGTAAATGCCACCAAATACTAGTGGACAGGCATGATTTGAGTAAAGCTTTAGAATAGCCAAGTAACAATTTTTTTTTTTTAATTAAGGCTTGCAGAAGTTAAAAAGTATTTCAGAGAGAAACCACTGTGAGTTTTCAGCAGCCTCTAACACGGTTTAATATACAACCAATTCCTGAGAACATAGAACACAATATAAAACAGTAATTATATACACTAAATTCCCTTTTTTTTTTGCTTGAATTTGAAATATATCATCACCTTGGTTCCGTTTTGACTCATGGCTTCAGATAAGAAGCAATTGTTTATTTTATAACAAAATAAGGACAAAATCATGGAAAGTCAGCAGAGGGCTGAGTAACATGGAAAAACAAGAACAAAAAAACCCAGAGAACTTCAAGACAGAACAAGCAAAACACAGATAGATCACTCAAAGGTAATGACAGGTCAGCATTCATTTAGTTCAGCTAAAGGAATAGCACCATAGCCCCAAAACCGAAGTCATCGTTTTTTCCTGCTGGGCAAGCACATTTGAAGCCTTTGTTACACTTTACCTCTCATCTCTCTCATCTCTTTGGCTCTTGACAGTGTCTGGAACAGCATATACATGCTTTGAATTCTTGGGACATTTTCCTTAGAAAAGTACTTGGCTCTGTGTCACAACTGTGTTTGGCATAGATAGATCTCACTATGGCAAAGGAGAGCATGTTTAGTACTTCTTAATTTAAAGCTCTGTAACTGCCCTTAGAAACTACTTTTTCCTGAAGCTGTGTTCAAGGAAATAGAAGAAAATATAGCACCTTTTAACACTACATTATTAATAGTGTCAATTCCCTGCATTTCAGTTCACTGCAAGCTCTATGTTGACCATATTTCTACAATAGACATAGCTTTAGTTGTTATAGTCAGTTTGAGCTAGCCAGAAAAGCTGTAGGTTTTAAAAACATTTTAAAATCTTTATTGATAAATTTAATCTCTGCAGTGCTACTTTTATGATCTTATCTGGCAACAAATATTTACTGTTTTTTTCTGATAGAATTAACATCAACAGCAGCAAAGTATTTGAAGATGGCACTCCGTGATAACTGACGGGAAAATACAAACCTTCAATGGGAACCTATACCTGTGCATGACATGTTATATACGGCACAAATCTCTAGGCAGTCTTCTGTTGTAATTGCAGTCTCTCCTCCCGGATAGTCTTTAAACAAAACGAATTTGGAAACTGCTCTGACTGACTTTCATAAGGGGAGGTGACTTCCACACAGTAGTCTGCAGCTGACTGTATGGAGAAGTCATGATACTGTTTCTGCAGAGGGTTGGCACAGTGGAAAAAAACATAATGCTTTTAAGGTTCTACAGCACTCTCAGGTGTTGCTGCAAATAAGCATCTATCATATGACTATCACAGCAGCAATATAAACAACAGGTAAAATGCGTATTTTGTAGTGCAACCACCACACACTGTTACCACTAAGATAGTCCAGTACTTGAATGTAATCAGCTAATGCATGAATGCTTGTTGACCCTAGTTAAGAAAAAACTTAAGAGACTGCTGGACAGAAAAAAATATAGAGGAAGGCTTGTAAACACAAAGAATTTTTCTGTTTTACAGCCACAGTTAATCAGTTCAACCAGTACCGTGTGAATGCCCTTTGACTTCCTACTGCTGTTAAGTCTCATACAGTCAAAGCCAAGACTAATGCTTTTTGCTAGTTGGTTGGAAAACTCAGGGCAGATGATGAGCTAGTCTCACTTACTTGCACCTTTTTAAGTCACTATTCTCCTCTGGGAAGAGAGTGAATTATACTGGGCCATGATCATTTCAATGCTTGCAAAATTCCAACCAGTGCTCAATACTACAGTGCATCTGCTCAACAACATGAATCACTCAAGTGAATGAAGCCTGTTTTCTGCTCTAGCTTTTGAGTGAACAGTGATTTAACAACATTAAATGGTTCCGAGGCTACTTCCAAGCTATCCAGAAAATTGCYTCAGCATAAAAACTATGGCCAAGAACTTCACTGAGCGGACGCTCCACAGTAGACATAAAAGGTGTCTGTATTAAAGATGGAACTTTCTTAGATGAACACACCCCACCAAACCATATTTCACTCAAAAATGTATGCCCCCTACCCTTACTTTTTCTAAATACATACAATATGTACTGGAAAGAGCCTCTTCTACTAACAGAAGTCATGACTCACAAATCTATCAGAATTCTTTGAAGGAGTTGCAATAGACAGAGACCAGTTAATACTGTTAATGTTTGATTTCCACAGGCTTTCAACCAAAATCTCCTAAAGAAACTAAGCTGCTATGAGACAAGAAAGAAGGTCCTATTACCGATAAATGATTAGAACACAGGAAAGAAACAGAGAAATAACTGATCATTTTTCTGAATGGAAGTAGGTGACTAGTGAACCCCACACAGGGTTCCATGCTAGGTTTTTTTTTCTAGATGAGATTATAAATATGTTAAAGAATAAGGCAGGATTAATGAAGCAACAAAACCTACTGATGATAAAACAAATGTGATGTACTAAAAGCATACATAAAGGTGTGAAAGAATCTTAAAACACTGAGTAAACATTAAAATCACTAAAAATTATTTTCAGTCTTAATAAAAGAGAAGTAACATGATCAGGGGAAAAATTCTAATTTTACATACACAATAATGAGCTCTGAATTAATTAACTATTTGGAAAGAGGTTCTGGTTAAAACAGTTCCATGAAAACACCAGCCTAGAGGCAGCCAAAAAAGAGGCAAACAATAGGAGAGAGATGAGGAATGGAGAACAAAATAGAAATATTCATTATACCATTCCAAAAATATGTGAAGCATACACATACAGAATACATTGTGCAGTTCCACTCCTCCCAACATGTATAAACTCTCTGGTCCTCTCTTCTTTCACCTTCCCCAAACCTTCTCCTGTTCTACCTCATCACGTATGTGTTAATAAGGATCAGCTGCAGCACAGAATGGATTACATTCACACATCAACTAACTAGATCAAGATTCTTCAGCTTGGACAAAAACAACAGACCAAGTATTTAAGAAATCCGTATGATCAYAAACAGCACAGGAGGAGTGAACAGGGAGCAATTTTTCCCTTCTCTTCCAACATGAGAGCCAGGAGGAGATCAAACACAATATTGGGTCATAAGTTCAATACAGGAAGGTATTACTGGATAAACTGTCAGGAAAAAATCATATCAAACGACTTCCCTTTTTTTTTTTTTTTTTGGAGAAGTCCCTAAGTCCCGGACTGTCACAAACCAGGCGACTGTTCTGAAGAGAAACTCTTGATCTAACCCAAACTGTTTAAAATAAATCTTTCCAAGCTAGGGATTCCTTCCCTTGTAGAGACCATGACAGAACAGTTACCTCCCAAAAAGACATTAACTGCATTGCATAACCTAGTGTGGTCCACCTGCTGCCGTGGTTCAAACCGAGTCCAAGAAATGCTTTTGAGCCTGACAGTCTTTGCCCCAGCAGGTCTAAGGAATAGTTTTTGGATCCACAAACTCTGTCTTAAAGCGAGTTTGTTTGTCTAGAGGCTGCTGTGTTTAGTGAAGTGGCAGCTGCTGCTTTTGCCCGCAGAACAATTGCAGCTGGGGTACACAGAGGAGGCCGTGCAGCCCACGGAGCCCAGAGAAAGGGAAGAACGTTCCAAGGGCCCTACCTGGCCTTTGTCATTGCTGAGGTGTTGGGTCCAAGAGTTTAAGGAAAGCAAGCACAAACACTACGGTGATAAGCATGACATTAGAAYGTGGCTATAAAAGTTCTCCCCTTGTTTCTTCACTCCACTCCTCCCAGTTTCTTGCTGCCTTGCATCCCCATGTACAGAAGAGCCAAACAGTGTTATCTGATGATGAGAAATTTTACAGCGCTTAAATGTACATGGACTCTGGAAAAACTAGAGTTTAGATTTATCTCCTATTAGAAACTTGATTTTGAAAGAAAGATTCCATAATTCTTGAATCCTAGAAAATGATTTCCTAACACTGAAATTATGTCAGTGCCTACTTTTTGTCAGATTCTTTTCCATTATTGAGAATGTCCTCAAAAAGTAAACACACTATTGTGCTGATTAATCTGCATTTTAGCCTACTTTTTCCCCATGCACTTAATTGAAATACATTTTAATCTTTGAATATTTTTTGATACTAATAGGAACGGTATTTAATTGGAAATAACCTATTTCCCAAAATCCATCACTCTAAAAGAATCAAACCCTGAATGTTTTATTCATCATAAGACATGCTGCTTGAAACTTGCTGAAAACTGTCATTTTTAAATGACAGTCTGAAAACTGTCTCACTTTAAGATGCCATGGGGAGAAACAGAATGTATCAAYATTTTCATGAACATTTGTTCAACTTTTTCAAGTTGGGAAGTCCCTCTCTGGCATTAGAAATTACTCTTTTCCCTGAAACGATTATTTGGGTAGACTCAGATGAAGACTGACAAAAGATTTTCAAATTAACAAACAGCAGTAATCATTCACAGGTGTATTTACAACACAGACAYGATAAAAGTAAAACCCATACTTATAATGGAAAGAGCTAAAAACCAGGAAGATTGCGACTACATTCMAAGAGCCTCTCCATCCTTCGAGCACGGGTTTTCCTTCCACACCAGACGACATGTGCTGCTTTCCTCTCCATTCCTCCGGGGAAACCCAAAACCCTTCCACAGCGTATTTTTTATGTATTTTTTTTTTGGGGGGGGGGGTTAACCTAAAACCCTTTGGGAGCGTATCTGTGCCCGATCCACCCTCCACGTAGCGCGCAGCAGCGGCACGCTTTTTCCATGACGCTGAAGATAAGCTACACGTATATAGCACACATATAATACGTTAAATATATACTACATCTATAATAAATAAATGTGTATCTCCGTAGCCTCGCTCTATTGTTTCCCCCGCGGCGAGCATGACAAGGCGGAGGAAACGCC